>NW_015388377.1:102089-129014 GCF_001527695.2 Protobothrops mucrosquamatus
AACCCTATACCATTTCAGACAAATGGCTGTCCAGTCTCTTCTTAAAAACTTCCAGTGTTGGAGCATTCACCACTTCTGGAGGCAGGTTGTTCCACTGGTTAATTGTTCTAACTGTCAGGAAGTTTCTCCTTAGTTCTAGGTTGCTTCTCTCCTTGATTAGTTTCCACCCGTTGCTTCTTGTCCTGCCTTCAGGCGCTTTTGAAAATAGCTTGACTCTTCTTTGTGGCAGCCCCTGACCTTGGTTTCCATGGGACAGAGAATTGTTTAGACTATCAGAAAACCTCCACTTCCCCCTCCCATTCTTGTGGCAACCTAGAATGAGCAACATGGCTTAAGCCAGGTTTGTTGTAGAGTTGACAGAAGGTTCCTAAGAGCACAGTGGCCTCCATAATTCTGAAATGGAAAAAGTTTGGCACAACTAGGACTTTTCCAAGAGCTGGTCACCCAGTCAAACTGAGCAATCAGGGGAGAAGGGCCTTAGTAAGAGAGGTGACCAAGAACCCGATGGTCACTCTGACTGAGCTCCAGAGATCCTGTTTGGAGATGGGACAGAGTTCCAGAAGGACAAACGTCACTGCAACCCTCCACTGATCTGAGCTTTATGGTAGAGTGGCTAGATGTAAGCCTCTCCTCAGTGCAAAACACATGAAAGCCCGCTTGGAGTTTGCAAAAAAGCACCTGAAGGACTCTCAGACTATGAGGAACAAGATTCTCTGGTCTGATGAAACCAAGATTGAATTGTTTGACCTCAATTTTAAACGTTATGTCTGGAGGAAACCAGGCACCGCTCATCACCTGCCCAATATCATCCCAACAGTGAAGCATGGTGGTGGCAGCATCCTGCTGTGGGGGTATTTTTCAGCAGCAGGGACTGGGAGACTGGTCAAGGTTGAGGGAAAGCTGAATGGAGCAAAGTACAGGGATATCCTCAATGAAAACCTGTTCTACAGTGCTCAGGACCTCAGACTGGGCCGAAGGTTCACTTTCCAACATGACAACGATCCTAAGCACACAGCCAAGACAACACAGGAGTGCTTAGGGACAACTCTGTGAATGTCCTTGAGTGGCCCAGCCAGAGCCCTGACTTGAACCCTAGTGAACATCTCTGGAAGGACCTTAAAGTGGCTGTCCGCCGACGATCACCATCCAACCTGACTGAGCTTGAGAGGATTTGCAAGGAAGAATGGCAGAAAATCCCCCAGTCCAAGTGTGCAAAGCTTGTTGTGTCATACCCAAAAAGACTCGAGGCTGTAATTGTTGCCAAAGGTGCTTCAACAAAGTACTGAGTGAAGGGTCTGAATACTTATGCCAATGTGATATTTCAGTTTTTTCTTTTTAATAAATTTACAGACATTTCTAAAATTCTGTTTTCACATTGTCATTATGGGGTACTAAGTATTAATGAGAAAAAAAGTGAATTTCAGCAACTGTAGAATCAGGCTGCAGCATAACAAAATTGACAAAATGAAGGGGTCTGAATACTTTCTGAATGCACTGTACCTCTTTATCAGCTACATTTCTGCTATTCTTATATTTGCTACATGTTGATTTTTTTCTCTCCTTTACTATCCTACGTACTGTAATGCTGTGAACCGCAGTGGGTTTCTCTTTTGCTTTTACCAATGTGCCTCACATAAAGACTAGTTGCCTCCAAGATGGCAGATTTTATCAGTGTTCACTGAGCACTGAGTCCTGTCACTTTATGCCACCCTTCAAATTTATGTTGTAGATAATCCCCAATTTTGGTAAAAATTTGTCCACTTGAAGTCTAAAACTTAGTTTTAGTGTATGTTATATCGGTTTTAGTTTTAATGTCAAACCAAAGGCATTGGTGATCACTGGAACCTAGGTTTTTCCCCACCTCAACCTCAATTTCTAGTACCCTATCCCCTTTTGTCAAAACTAAGTCTGGAATATGGTCCTCTCTTGTTGGGCATTTTACTAACTCTTTTAGAGAGGCACCTTTTAATCCCTCTAACATATCCTTGCTCCTGCTTGTAAGTGCAGTTGAAAGATTCCAGTTAACGTCAGTCATGTTGAAGTCGCCCATGATTACAACCTCTCCTTTCATTGCCATCTGGGTTATCTTCTCAACCAGAATGCTATCATAATCCACTGAATGTCCTGGGGGCCTGTATATGACATCAATTCTGATGACTGATCCCTCTTCAATTTGTAAACAAACCCAAAGGGTTTCAAGTAGCTAATGTGTTTTCTGAATTAGTGTTGTTTTTATGCCCTCCTTGACATAAATGGCAACTCCCCCCCTCCTTTTTCTAGTCTGTCTTTTCTGTATAGTATAGTGAGGGGAAAAAATATTTGATCCCCTGCTGTTTTTGTACGTTTGCCCACTGACAAAGAAATGGTCAGTCTATAATTTTAACGGTAGGTTTATTTTAACAGTGAGAGACAGAATAACAAAAAAAATCCAGAAAAACGCATTTCATTTCATTGTCCCTGTGGTGACTTGGCTGGGGCGAAGTATCCTGTGGCAAGGTGGTGATGGCAAGTTTTCATAGACCCTCTGGCGATTCCTGCCTAATTTAGAAAAGAGCTCCATCTCCTGTTTATCAAAACCATCCCATTTGGCACATTCAACAAAAGAAACTCCCAACTCCCTTTTTACCTCCAGGCCACCCACAGTTCATAGTTCACCAATTGAGTTCAGTTCTTTTGCTTTGGGAAAAGCTGTCTGCTTCGGTCAAAATATTTTTCATCACTCGGCCTTGTTAGATAATGTCTCCCCGGCAGCAGACTCACTTGTGTTCCATAGCCTCCCTCTACCCTTAGGCATTCACCACCTTCCTCCCGTCATTGTTTGGCAAAGCTGCGAGCAAAAGCAGGTACAGGCAACTATGGTGTGAGTTAGGTTTGACAAAAGAATGATAGCCCTGGAAAATAAGACACTAATGTGCACACAACATTAGACATTACTGTCCACTTCCAAGACCACCCTCACTTGGGCCAGCCTGGATGCTCGGCATGAAAACTGCACACTAATCTACCTGCCTTCATATCTGTCGCTGCCACCCATTCTGCATCGGCTAGAGGGTAGCCTCTCCATAATACAGTATGTAGACTGGTATACTTATATCTCAATCATTGGAATCCCTGAACCATGTCTCTGTAATTGCAACAAGATCCAAGTTGTCCCTGTACATAAAGGCTGTTACATCACAAAGTTTGTTTCTTAAACTGAACATTAGTGCTCCTGGTACAGCGCACACCATCAAAAGCTTGATTTTTCTTAACATCAACCTTAATATTATTAACCACACAAACATCTATGTTAGAAACACGGACAACCCTATTAATTTTAGATTGCTGGGGACAGAACTGTTCTATATCAATTAACTGTTCCCATTATTCAGTTTAAATGCTTTTCCAGAAAACCCCTGAATACTAAGTAGCTTAGTTACTTTCTGTGGTGGATGCAAACAAACTCTTTTATACAGTTTTGCATCAGACCAACTACAAACATTATGACTAATGGTGATGATGATGATGATGACTCAACTGGACAGGATTGTGGTCTGTGAGGACAAAGTTGTCTTGGATAAGGGAAGGTCTGTATCAGGTGTTGTAAATCAGCCAGCTCAATCTGCCACCTCAGTATCCCTATTAAGTTTAGCAAGGACACTATTATGCAGGGACACACCAAAGGTATCATGTTTATGGTCCACAGCTCTCACTCTGCCAGATCCAACGGTTGTCCATACTGCCCTTCTCCTGCAGGGTCTTTGTGGAATGGGGGGCTGATAACAGAGCAGCTCAATAGAACCCACCACCTGAATCAGCCACCTAATTTCAGCCTGAAGAGCACAAACTAAAGACTGTAGACCAGGGATTTTCAAACGGTGGTACGCGTACCACTAGTGGTACGTCGGCATCTGGCAGGTGGTACGCGTACGACAGGTGGAACAGCACTGTAAAAAAAAGTGTAAAAGTGGATGAGGTGAAGTGGCGGCAGCGCTGCACAGGCTTGTGGGAAAGTCAGCTGGAACTGAGCTAAGCATTGCCTGGGTCCTACTGAGAGCCCAGGATCAAAGTGCGCAGCTCCAGCTGATTGGCGGCAGCCTTAGGGGTGGCTGGCAGCCTCACGCAGTCTTCAGGCAGAGATTCAGCTGGAGCTGCGCGAGGTGTTGCCTGGGTCCTGCTGAGGGGGAAAGAAGAGAGGATATAAAAGGGGGGGAGAGAAGAGGATATAAAAGGGAGAAGAGAGGATATAAAAGGGGGAGAGAAGAGAGGATATAAAGGGGGGAGAGAAGAGGATATAAAAGGTGGGGAGAGAAATTTGTTAAATGAGTTTTGTCCCATTTTATGACTTTTCTTGCCACAGTTGTTAAGTGAATCACTGCAGTTGTTAAATTAGTAACATGGTTGTTAAGTGAATCCGGTTTTCCCACTGACTTTGCTTGTCAGGTTGCAAAAGGGGATCACATGACCCTGGGACACTGACTCATCATAAATATGAATCAGTTGCCAAGCATCCAAATGTAAATCACATGACCCTGGGGATGCTGCAACGGTCATAAGTGTGAAAATGGTCATAAGTCACTTTTTTCAGTGCCGTTGTAACTTTGAACAGTCACTAAGCGAACTGTGGTAAGTCAAGGACTACCTGTACTTTATTACTTCCCCCCCTTTTTTTTCGTCATCAAGTTTTTGACACCTTGCTAGGCGATTGGTGGTACTCGAATATTGCCATATTCTAAAAGTGGTACAATTGGTGAAAAGGTTGAAAAGCCCTGCTCTAGACAAGCAATCTGCCCATGTAATCTAACAGTCTGCTTACAGATAGGACAGTATCCAAATTTAAAAAGAGTACCATGAAAAACAAATGCAAAACAAGTGTTGCACTGAACTAAACCAGACATTGAAACGTAACAAGGGGATTTTTAATAAAATTTTTAGTCCGGGTTTTAAGGGGTTCCAGGGAGAGGGGTGGGCAAACCAAAATTAGGGTGGTGGGTGAGAGTGATCACCCACCGGGGAATTCTCCCAGGCCGGCTGATGGCCTCAGCGAGGAGGGCGTAGGTCCTGGAATTGGGGAGGGGGGGAGGGTCTGCCTAACAGAGGGCAACTCCATCACGACTGTGTATGGGAGGGGTAGATATGGCGGGAGCAGAGGGCCATATTACATTAGGTCAGGGCGCACCCGTTGTTTACGAGCTGTGGCGCGCTCCGGCCCTCATGGCTCTTGCAACCTAGGGGGTTTGGGATCACAGGGCCTGGGCTTCCGGCTGATGCTGTGTAACGCCAGGTCCGTGGTTAATAAAGCCCCCCCTCATTTATGATCTGGTTTCGGAGGGGGAGGCGGACCTGGTGGGTATTACGGAGACCTGGCTGGGCCTAGAGGGGGGTGCCCCTCGTTGAAATGTGCCCGCCAGGTTACTATGCATTTCACCAGCCGAGAGCCCAGGGTCGGGGTGGGGAGGTGGCGGTTATTATTAAGGAAGGCCTGGACCCAAGAGAGACCACTGTGCCGCAGACTGCCGGTTGTGAGTCCCTAGGTGTGAAGTGGGGTCATGGGAGGCAGCAGGGCGTGCTGATTGTGTACCTGGCTCCCCGCTACGTATCAGCAGCCCTACCCGAGCTTCTTAGTGTGATAGCCGAGATGGCGATTGGGACCCCCAGACTGTTAGTCATGGGGGATTTCAATCTGCCATCGGTAGGTGAAACATCTGAGGTGGCTCGGGAGTTCATGGCCTCCATGACGGCCATGGACCTGACCCAATTAGTTGGTGACCCTACCCACACCGGAGGACACACACTGGACTTAGTTTTTGCCTCCGGCCAGTGGTTAAGTGATCATGGTTTAGGGGAAATAGTCGTTGAGCCCCTGTCATGGTCAGATCACTCTCTCCTTCGGCTGGCCTTTCCAACCGCTACACCCCACCACGGGGAGGCGGAACCGGAAGTGACAAAATGGTTCCGCCCCAGGCGCCTGATGGACCCCGAGAGGTTCCAGACGGAGCTTGGGCCAATACCTGAGACCCTGACCCGCAGCTCGACTGAGGACCTGGTGGCCGCCTGGAATAGTGCGGCCGCGGGGGCCCTGGACCGGGGGACCTGGACCTACCCCCCGACCTACGTACAGTTGCGGACCTGCGCCTTTTTCGCCGAGCCCTGAAGGCTCATCTATTCCGTGCGGCCGGCCTGGCGTAGTTTGATTATGTTTTAGTGGGGGTTTTGTATGGGGTATTTTAGAGCAGGCCTGTTATTTAATTTGATTTTAGAACAGAAACTTGCGTATATTTATCGTGGTTTTTATTATCGCCTGTTCACCGCCCTGAGTCCCGTAAGGGAGATAGGGCAGTATATAAATTCAATAAATAATAAATAATAATAATCCTAAAAATAAAATTGCAACCTCACAAGCACTTACCAAGGATGAACTACTGCTGTTTTCAGTCTAATGCTGTTTTTAAAACTACACTTGCTCAGATGCACACTTCTGGTCAGATGCCCTCACAATGAATAACTTCATGGAGTAAAGTCTTTTACCCTTTTCCTTTACAGAAGCACTCAAGGAGACTTACAACAATAAAACAAAACATAAAACATGTTAGTAAAAGCAGAACAACTAAAAACAGTACAGGTAGTTCTAGACTTACAACCACAGTTGGGACCAGAATTTCCATTGCTAAGCAAGGCAGTTGCACATCTTGCACATCATTTTCTGTGATCACCAGAGGTGGGGGGCCCAAAGGGATGGGGTCAGTTGTAGGAGGCTTGGCTGCTGTTGGTGTATGGGTCATTCCATGTCAAGTGGTCGTGCTCTATTAAACAAAATAATAAACACATTGTCATGAGCAATCTCCATCTAGATAATTTGGAGCAAAGTTGGCCGAAAATATTGAGGCTCAAAAAAAAGTTTAAAGTTTGGCTTTTTATATCTCTGGAAGGAAAGGTATGATAAACGTGAAACTTTGCGTGTAATAACTTAACAACACAAGGTTTTCAAATATAAAATTTCATTCTCCTACTGCTTTCCAATAGTTTACAAATTGAGTGTAAAGTTGACATTTTTTGTAAAAACACCAAAATAGGGTATTTTCAGTCTGCTTTTACAAAAAAAGACCTTCTGGAAACTCTGTTAAATCATTCTCATTAGAAAAAGCATGTTTCAAACCCCCTAAAAAAGTAGGGTTGGTTTTTCATCGCTGACGTATAAAGCCCTAAAAATAGGGACAAAGTTGAGGACATTGCTATGGCAATGTCACATGTATTATATTATTTTTTTTGTCTTGTTTGTTTTATATAGATATCATTACTACTATTATATTGTGTTGGTCCATGGTGACATTGTCACTACCAGTTCAGGCACTTGAACCAGCAACCCCAGGCACTTGAACCAGCAACCCCATCGCCATAGGGGGCATGCCCAATAGCCGTGCAACACCAGCCACGGGTGGGTTTCTAGTATAAACTAGTCATTTCTATAACAACAAATCAATCTAATCAGTAAAATCCAAAATCCATAAAGTCCGATAAAAATCCATCCTAATTCCAATTGACTCATTAAGTTTAAGTCACTCCTTCCAGCTTGTCTTCATGGAATAAAATCTTTCTTCTCTGCAATGTTTGTCAGGTAGTTATAAGCTTCTCTTTTTCTCAAGGATTTCTCAACCTTGTTAATATCCATGAGGAAAAAGTCCCAAACTTGTCCTTTTAAATGTTGCAAATATTCTTGGAGCTCTTCTTTCAATTGTGTTGGGAGGCTTCTATTTAAACCATCATAAAAATTGGCATCAGGTTTATATTCCAAAATTACAGTTGACTCCTCTGCATTGTCAGCTATGAAATTGCCTCTGTTGTTTGGTAACTTTCTATACATATTTGCATCTCTGAAGGAGTTTGAATAGTCTTTTTAACATCCTTGGAGCATAGCTGTTCTATGAACTGATGGATTTTATTTAAAGATTTTTCAAATACATCTCTAATAATTTGCTCCTCCATCTTCTTACCTCCCTTTTAGTCAAAGAGTAGCTTTTTTGTAAATCACTTAAAAATTGCTGGCCAATCAGGAATAATGAAAATCAGAAAGTTTTGGCCACCCAGAGCAAAGCAGACCAAGCTACAAATTACTAAAAATAATAAACTAAAACCACAACTTTCTGTCCTTATATTTCCCCATCACTTTTTTTTTCAAAAGATAGTCCACACTTCCTTATTTTAGCTTGCCTTAGCAGCCTTCTTCCTTGTTGTTTAACAAGAAGAAATCCCCAAAATGGTGCAGATCTTCAAAAAGAAATAACAGGCTATAGCTAAAGAGAGCCTCTTTTAGCTTAATAAAGATTAATAGTCCTTAAAAACGAGTAAAAAATGAAAGGCAAAACTTACTGTCTGTTTGAAAAATAAATCCATAATAATAATAATAATAATAGTAGTAGTAGTAATAATAGTAAAGTTGGAAGGGACCTTGGAGGTCATCTAGTCCAACCCCCTGCTCAGGCAGGAAACCCTATACCATTTCGGACAAATGGCTGTCCAGTCTCTTCTTAAAAACCTCCAATGTTGGAGCATTCACCACTTCTGGCTGCTTCAACCACGAACTGATTGCAGCCCCCCACCCCCACTCACAGCTTTCGGCACAAGCTGCTTCAAAGCATAGCTCCTAAAGATACTTGCAGATCAGTTGCTGTATTGGAGGATATTGAGGGGTAATTCTAGGATTTTCCCTAACCTAGGAGAGTCATATAAACTAAAGGAATGCCGGTTCCTTCTGTTGATTGTTGAAGAAGTTACATTCCAGGGAAAAAACCCTCAGGGATCCTTCCCTGGGCATGTAGTCAGTTGGCCATCTTTTCACTGGAAGTCTGATTAAACTTTTTACAGTTTAAGCTAAAATAAAATCAAAAAGCTATCTAACAAAATGAAATTCAATGGTGAGAAAAGTAAGGTTTTACATTTAGGCAAGAAAAACCATTGTACAGGTATAGAATAGGTGGAACCTGGCTCAATAGCAGTAACTGCGAGAGGGATCTAGGAGTCCTAGTAGACAACAACTTAAATATGAGCCAGCAGTGTGCTGCAGCTGCCAGAAAAGCCAATGCAATCCTAGGCTGCATTAACAGGAATAGAATCAAGATCATGTGAAGTGTTACTGTGTTTCCCCGAAAGTAAGCCCTAGCTTGATTTTTGGGGGTGGGCCTAATATAAGCCCTACCCCAAAACTAAGCCCTAGTTTTGGGGCGAGGCATACCTAAAAATCAAGCGGAGGTGGGGGGTGGAGCTGCCCCACATGCCCTGCACCCACTTACCTTGCAGCCAGGCCTCTCCTCGCTGGCCTACTTCTTCTGCAGCATTCCCAGGCCTGCATTTCGCAGTCAGAGGCCTTTCCGGAAGGCCTCTGCAGCCGAGAACCGAGCTATGGTTTGAATCCATAGCTTGGTTCTCGGCTGCAGTGGCCTTCTAAAAAGGCTGTTGACTGTGAAATGCAGGCCGGTGCTCCATTCTCAGCTGCAGAATAAAGCTACTCCTTTGGTCACAGAAGAAGTGGTCCGGCTGGGCGGGGCTGTTGGTGCCGGAGGTGAGTGGAAAAGACACACACACACACCCCGAAAATAAGACCTGGTGCCTCTTTTGGAGGCAAAAAAAAAAAAAAAGACCTGGTCTTATTTTCAGGGAAACACAGTAGTACCATATTTATAATACCTTGGTAAGACCACACTTGGAATATTGCAACCAGTTTTGGTCGCCACAGTATAAAACAGATTTTGAGAATGATGGCAAATACATGTGTCCCAGGATAATGTTGCAGAATCCAATCTGGGTCGGTCACCGGGACCACAGGTTTTGTCTTCTGAGCTTTCAGACTCATGCTGGAGCCCATCTTCAGGGAACTTCTCTCCAGCAGAGTGTGTGCTGTTCTGTGTGTGGTATTTAAAGTGCCTGTTGTATGTGGCTTTTTAGATATTGATTGGGGTGTGTTGATGTTGAGACTCTTGATGTTGAGATTCTGGAAAGAGTGCAGAGAAGAGCAACAAAGATGATTGCAGGCTGGAGGCTAAAGCATATGAATAACTGTGTCAGATCTGCCATCACACTGCTTCATCCCTGCCTCGCTTTGATGGCAACCTGCCATAAAATATGGGGAAGGGGGATGGAGGGATATAGGGAGGGGGGATGACAGGAACCAGAAGTGCCAACCAGAGACAACGGTTGAACAATCGAAGGACACAGGCATGGGAAAGGAATGCGAACGCCCATCAAAGAGGCACCAAACTTTGGGAACTGTTACCAAAACAACTAATTTGAACCTCATTGGACACTAACAAGATGACCCGGGGGGAGGGCTTGGGAGAAAGGGAAAATTACCGGGTTTATGCGGGAATCCTCAGATCTCCCCTCCTTCCGCCGCGCCCTAAAGACATGGCTCTTCCAACAAGCGGGATTGGCCTAGGGGAATTTTTAGTGGGGTTTTAAGAGTAATTTTAATTGACATAGGCCACAGTAAATATTTCTTTTTAATTAGGTTTTAAACTGGGTATTTTTATTGTTGTATCTGTTTTATAAGGCTGTCAGCCGCCCTGAGTCCGTAAGGAGAAGGGCGGGATAAAAATTAAATAAATAAATAAATAAATAAATAAAAAAAATCTGGCTTTGCTTACACTGTAACTACTTGGCTTTAGTAAAAGTATACCTTTCACTACAAGTGGAGTCGAGGGTCTTTCTTTCCTTAATGCCCAAGCTGGGACAGGCCTGACAGATTGCAGGAATTGGGTATTTCTAGTCTCATGAAAAGAAGAACTAGGGGTGGCATGATAGCAGTGTTCCAATATTTGAGGGGCTGCCACAAACAGGAGGGGGTCAACTTATTTTTCAAAGCAACCAGAAGGCAAGACAAGAAACAATGGATGGAAACTAAGCAAGGAGAGAAGCAACCTAGAACTAAAGAGAATTTTCCTGACAGTGAGAACAATTAACCAGCGGAATGTCTTGCCTCCAGAAGTTGTAGGTGCTCCATCACTGGAGGTTTTTAAGAAGAGATTGAACAGCCATTTGTCTGAAATGGTATAGGGTCTCCTGCCTGAGCAGGGGATTGGACTAGAAGACCTCTAAGGTCCCTTCCAACGCTGTTATTCTGTTAAAAAATGTTTTATCTTCCTTGAAATCTACTGGATCATAAAAAAAAGGTTCATTCTTTTTCCCAACTACCACTCCAGAAGAGGACTTGTTGTCTTGCAGAGAACGTATTTTTTGTTAGTGCTATTGGCAGCCTTGGGCAAGCAAAATATTCTCAATTTGAATAGAGCAGTAGCATTTACCTAATTTTGTGGAAATGTATCTGTATTAAATTGTCTTTTATAGATTCAGTTGTATCATATGAATTTTAGGCATTATTGGGTTAATACATAGTTTATATGGAGAAATTGGGCAAATCTTTTAGGCCCTAGTGCTGCTTGGTGTAAATGAAGTGTGTACTGTGAACAATGTAGCAATATCCTTCCAGAATAGTGAGCCATGGTAAATGAACCAAATCATCTTCTGTTTTCTCATTTTGGAACTTGCTTAAGATACTTAATCCCAGGGTTCTACATAACCTTTTTTCAGAGCTTAATTGCATTGGGGTTCAGTCAGCCAATGTTTCGTTCTTTCTTTTTGGCTAGCCAGTAAATCTTGATTAACTCATAGATTTCAACCATACTTGCTCTTTGCTCATCTAGGCCAAGTATAAGGCTCGCGTGTCTGCCCTAAAAGCTCAGACAGAGAAAAAACATGGTTCTGACAAGGAAGATCGTGGTAAACTTCCTGAGTCACCCAAGACTGCTGAGGAGATCTGGCAGCAAAGTATTATTGGCGATTATCTTGCCCGCTTTAAGGTAAAGTGAGAAAATATCAGAAATACCAGAAAGAACTTTCTGGGAGGAAATTGGGGCTGGGGGCTGGGCAGGGACTTGAAGACAAAAGGTTAAGCCATGAAATTAGGTGGAGAGAGAAGGAAGTAAATGTGCTAAGTGAGTATGTTGGTACTGTAAAGGGAAAGACATGCATTCTACCTTCTTTTTGAAATGGTTGGAAGTGCATCTTTGGAATGATTTTGCACTTTATGGAGCCGTGGTGGCACAGTGGTTAGAATGCAGTATTGCACGCTAACTTTGCCCACTGCCAGGAGTTGGATCCTGACCGGCTCAAGGTTGACTCAGCCTTCCATCCTTCCGAGGTCAGTAAAATGAGGACCCAGATTGTTGGGGGCAATATGCTTACTCTGTAAACTGCTTAGAGAGTGCTGTAAAGCACTATGAAGCGGTATGTAACTCTAAGTGCTAGTGCTATAAAGTCTGATAATACTCTTTCTTTTATCTCAGAATGACAGGGGAAAAGCACTAAAAGCCATGGAAACTACCTGGAATAATATGGAGAAAAAAGAGAAACTTATGTGGATCAAGAAAGCAGCAGAAGATCAAAAACGATATGAGGTTGGCATTAATTACACTCTATTAGAGCAAGCATGTAGGGTTTCCGTAGGAATGTAGGAAACTGGACAGAGTTGGGATGCTCCGTATTTGGGGACCTAGGAAATATGCCCTCTGGAACAACATTTCCCCTGAGATCTGTCTGGCCCGCACCCTCACCTTATTTGAAACAGCCCTTAAAATCGGTATTCCCCCAGATTTCAGATTAGACTGTAAAATGTTCCACGTGCTATATAGATTTTACAATAGGTCGTCTGTATTCTAGACACTTGTAGTTTTTGACTTGTATCATTTTTAGTATGGATTTATTATTGTACAGTGCCTAGAGTTTTTGTGGAAATTAGCAATAAATAAATTTAATAAATTAGACATAGAACAAGAATCTCTGTCTTCATTTAAAAAAAACCAATCAGGTTTCTAGCTGCAGGCAAATATGCTTGAAAGTACATTGAAAATATTCCTGTTGACAATATACAGGTCCTTGAAATGGCTGAATAAGATTAGACATTGCCTACCCAAAGTGTCAGATTGTTTATTTGACCCACAATTTTAGTTGTTAGTATTGCGCTTTAAAAATTTCTAGGTTTCATGGTTGTTAAGTAGACCTAACTGCTCATTCCTCAATAAAAACTCAAATAGGGAAATGGGAAAGGGTAGACTTTTATCCTCCCTTTCCTTTTTGTAGCGAGAACTGAGTGAGATGAGGACATCACCATGTTCAACAAGTGTCTCCAAGAAGATGAAATTTCAGGGTGAACCGAAGAAACCCCCTATGTAAGTGTTGGCTTATTAGGATGCAGGAATGTGGGGTTGTCTGTTTGAATTCAGAAGTACCTTTATGGCTTGGCTGCTTAGTATGTGTAGCTCTCACATTTGGGGGTGGAGTAAGCTTTTTCCTATTGTTTTGTTTTATTTACAAGATACACAGGGTGCTAATAGGAGGAGGAAGGAATATTTGATATTTTCGCCACTTGGAGTTATAAAGTAATAAATGTGTGATAAAAATCTAATAAATAAATTCAGTAAACTTCTCAAAGCATTTTTCCAAAACAACTTTTAAAAAAACCTTAAAAAGCTAAATATTAAAGTTAAGATACATGGTATGCATACACACTACCCCACCACCCCACACACTCATACAACCCAGCAAAACAGCAGAATAAAAGGGCATAACTTTACAAAAATTTAGAAAAGCAAAATTAGAATTTGTGATCTCATGAAACTTCTCAGTTTCTTTCATGAGACATAAGAAAAAACTTGTTTAAACAGGTGTCTGGAAACAGGCGTCTGGAAATTGTTGAAAAATACTGTTGCTTCTCACTTTACCTTCCTGTTGCTTATTTGGGTTTCTCTCTAAGCTGGGTGGGAAAAGATATTTTGCTGGAGAGTCCTTGAAAAGGAGGTATGTAAGGACTTGTGGGAGATGGGCACATGGAGATTTTTTACACGTTTCTTTTGTGGGACTCATGCCATTCATTCTTAAGTGGCAGGGAATGAGGCAGATAAGAAACAGATGTTGCTTAGTTAACTAGTTAACTAAACTTGTCATTATAACAATGAGTCCAGCCACTAATTATCCACATGGCTTCATTTTTTCATCTACAAAGCCCTACCTTTGATAACTTTGTTAATGAGTCTAGAGTGTGATTGCCAGAAATATCTCCCAGTGTTAATTCCCATATAAGAAATTGTTGACATTGGAAGAGAAGTTAGAGTAATAGACAATTTTCCTGACTTGTGTGTATCAGGAATGGATATCAGAAATTTTCTCAGGAGCTGCTTTCAAATGGTGAACTCAACCACCTTCCTCTGAAGGAGCGGATGGTAGAGATTGGGAGCCGCTGGCAACGGATCTCTCAGAACCAAAAGGATCAGTATAAAAAGTTGGCCGAAGAACAACAGAAACAGTACAAAGTGCATCTGGATATGTGGCTCAAGGTGAGCTGTGAACTGGAGAAGAGAGGAGGGCAGGTAACAGCTCCTTGATAAGTTACAATAAAATACAGATGCAGTAAAAAGCCACTGAGAAATTAAATGAAGTCCTTCCTTCTAGCTTCTGCGTGAAATACTGTTCTCCTTTATCAGTGACACACAGTTGTGGGTCCTTTGTGACCTTTAATTCAGATTTCTCAAGTCTCATTAGTCCTCAACTGTCCTGCTTCACTGATCAGCTTTTAATCTTGTATTTCCATTTTCTCTACAGACCTTGTCACCACAAGAGAGAGCTGCCTACAAAGAGCATACCTCCAGTGTTAGTGTCTTGCAAGTATTTGTGTAGGGAGATTGCATATCTGTTGGTCTGAAAAGGATGTTTCTTGAGGTTTATGCTTGAAATGGAGTGTAGCTTGGAAAGGGCTGGAGCTCTGAAAGGAAGGTGGCATTTGCCTGCCAGGCATTTCATATCAGGGTCCATGTTGTGCAGTAGGTTCTTCATATTAATATAACATGAGGTGAATGTTTTTAGAGTTAATAGAGATTTGGGCTTATGACATGCTGTTTTCAGGGATAGCAATACTGAAGTGGCTACTAACTGCAGCAGAACACAAACAGAGGTGACAGGTTGACCATGCACCTTCATCCACTTCCAACTTTTTAGTCCCAAGTATGTGTGCTCATGGCTGGCTGGCAGTGAAAATGAAATTAAAACATAGTGCCTTTTCTTTAGCATTTCAATTGCACCAAACATTCATGCTGAAGATAAAGATGAAATCTTGTTGGACAACAAATAAATTACCCAGTCATTCCAGTTATATATATGCTTAGTTAACCTTTTCCAAACTGATGTCTTCTAGAGATTCTAGAGCAGTGGTTCTCAACCTTCCTAATGCCGCAACCCTTTAATACAGTTCCTCATGTTGTGGTGACCCCCAACCCCCCATCCAGCTGGCCAGGGAGAGGGGGCAGGAAGGCTGCTCCGCCCAGCCTGGTTGGAGAAGCACCCAGGCGGGCAGAGGGAGAGAGAGAGAGAGAGAGAGAGCCAAGAGGGCAACAGCGCCGGCAGAGCTTAGTTCAGCCTCCTCCGCGGAAAGGGCCACGAAGCAGCGCAGCCTCCCTTAGGACAGGGGTAGGCAACCCAAAACACTCAAAGAGCCACTTGGACACGTTTCCCACCGAAAACAAAACACTGGGAGCCGCAAAACCCTTTTGATATCTAAAATGAAGATAACACTGCATATATCCTTTTTTACCTTTAATGTATGTATGTATGTATGTATGTATGTATCTGTGTTTGTGTGTGTATATATAAAATAAAGGTAAAAAAGGATATATGCAGTGTTATCTTTATTTTAGATGTCAAAATGGTCTCTCTCTGTCTCTTTCTTTTCTCTCTTTCCTTTCTCTTTCCTCTCTCCCCTCCCTCTTTCCTCTTTTTCTCTCTTTCCTCTCCCTTTCTCTTTCTCTTTCCTCTTTCTCTTTCCTCTCCCACTTTCTCTCTCTCCCTCTTTCCTCTCTTTTTCTCTTTCCTCTCCCCCTCTTTCTCCTTTTCTCTCCCCTTCTTTCTCTTTTTTCTCTCTTTCTCTCTTTCCTCTCCCTCTTTCTCTCTTTCTCTCTCTCTTTCCTCTCTCTTTCTCTTTCCTCTCTCTCTCTTCTCTCTTTTCTCTCTCTCTTTCCTCCCTCTTTCTCTTTCTCTTTCCTCTCTCTTTCTCTTTCCTCTCTCTCTCTTCTCTCTCTCTTTTCTCTCTCTTTCCTCCCTCTTTCTCTTTCTCTTTCCTCTCTCTTTTCCTGTTTCTCTCTTTCCTCTCTCTCTCTTTCTCTTTCCTCTTTCTTTCCTCTCTTTTTCCTCTCGCTCTCTTCTCTTTCTCTCTTCCCCCTCTCTCTCTTCTCTCTCTCCCTCTTTCCTCTCTCTTTCCCTCTTGCCTCTCTTTTTCTCTTTCCTCTCCTCCTCTTTCTCTCTTTCCTCTCTCTTTCTCTCTTTCCTCTCCCTCTTTCTCTCTTTCTCTCTCTTTCCTCTTTCCTCTTTCTCTTTCTCTCTTTCCTCTTTCTCTTTCTCTTTCCTCTCTTCCTCTTTCTCTGTTTCCTCCCTCCCTCTTTCTCTCTCTTTCCTTTCTCTTTCTCTCTTTCCTCTCTCTTTTCCTCTGTTTCTCTCTCTTTCCTCTCTCTCTCTCTCTCTCTCTTACGGGAGCATCGTCGGGGGTCCCCGCCACCCCCGGCTCAGCCTCCGCTGCGTCCTCAGCTGAACGAGCGGGGAGGGGGAGCAGGACGGGAGGCAGCGGCTCCGGTGGCNCGGGACTCCGTGCTGCCTGGCCTCGCCCTCCGCCCATCGATGGAGCCACGGTGGGGGCTGGTGCCGCATGGCCCCTGCCAGCCCCTCCGCCAGCCCGGCTGCTCCCCCCAGGTACCCCTCTTGCCCGGGCGCTCGCCCGAGGTGCCCAGGGGGCACCAGGAGGAAGAAGGAGAGGAGGAGGGCGAGGAAACCACTGCCGCCGCTCCAGCCAGGACTCCGCGCTGCCCAGCCTCACCCTTCGCCCATCCGATGGAGCCGCAGTGGGGGCTGGTGCCGCGCGGCCCCTGCCAGCCCCTCCGCCAGCCTGGCTGCTCCCCCCCAGGCACCCCTCGTGTCCCGGCGCCCGCCCGAGCCGCCTGGGGGGCAGCAGGAGGAAGAGGGGGAGGAGGAAGAGGAGGGCAAGGAGATAGAGGAGTGGTGTCTTGGTTCCTAAGACCATCGGAAATATGTGTTTTCCGATGGTCTTAGGCGACCCCTGTGAAAGGGTCGTTCGACCCCCCCAAAGGGGTCGCGACCCACAGGTTGAGAACCGCTGTTCTAGAGGATAGCTTCCATCATCTGCAGAAATGCAGTCAAGTTAGGGAAGACCAAGTTAGCTAGTATATATGCTGGCTGCCTTTCATCTGGATGCTCACCACGGGGTACTACATCAGGGTAGGATAAAAGTTTGCAAAAACTACTGTACAGAGGTTATAATGCAAGAAAATGTGGTCTGGGCACAACTGTTTAGAAATTGCTGACTTGATAACCCAAATGAAAGGAGCAGATGTGTGGTCAATTTCCAGATATTCAAAATCAAGTTCAAGGGAAATTGGTGGTAGTGGTATGTTAGGAGTGGGCAATTTTTGTGACCTTGAGATCCTATTTTTGTGGCTCTTACAAACCCCTTCTGACCCTTACTCCTGAGATCTGGTTGTAAAATTCCATGCCATTTGGGGATGGAAAACAGGTAAAAACTGTTAAGATATACCCCAAAGTATACATATCACTATGCTAAAAGCAAAGAAAACCACCAAAATCCCTCTTGCCCAGAAGCAATCCCAATCACTTTGCAGCCCTTAGTCTGCCCCAAAGTATTAAAAGTAATTCTTGGTGCGCCCTGCAGTAAAGAATAAGTGTGAGGCTACTGGAGATTAAGGAGAACTCTCTATGTGTACATTATCCTTGGGTGGAAGGGCCACATTAGTTTTGTCTTCAAGGCCTTATCATTGTATCGATTTTGGCATCAGATTCTACAGTGCCATATGTTCAAGGGTATGTTTTAGGGCCACAGGCTGTAATTCAGTAAGGATGAAAAATGTAGCCAAGGGAAATTGTGCCTCCTTTACACTCTGATTTGTAGAAAGGAATGCAGCTGTCTCCCATGTTGATTGTCTCTCTTACCTTTCACTTCTTTCTCATCAGAAACGTAAGAATATGGGGAAGATGCGAGGCCCAAATCCTAAAATAAAACCTTTAATGCAGTCCAAGTCAGTAAGTATTTTAACAGTGCCACTTCTATGTTATACAGCTAAAATTGCCTGGTGAAAAAGTCCAAACAGAAAATGTTATTCCTAGGGTCAGCTGATATTTTTAAACTAGTAACTGAATCTTGGAAATACTGTAAAATCCAGAAACTCTGTACCCAGCACTTGGTTTTGGGGTTTTTTTTCCCAGCAGGAATGAGAGCAGAACAATGTTTCTGCAGCTGATGGATCTTCTGGCCAATCCTAGTCCCAGGGTCCTTAGGACCCAAGATGAACTTCCTTTTTACCTTTTCTCTTAAACAGAGATACAAGTCTTCTAGAAGTACAGGTAGTCCTCAACTTACAACGACATTTGAGCCCAAAATTTATGTTGTTAAGTGAGAAATTTGTTAAGTGAGTTTGCTCTATTTTACGACTTTTCTCACCACATTTGTTAAGTGAATCACTGCAGTTCTTAAATTAGTAACACAGTTGTTAAATGAATCTGGTTTCCCCATTGACTTTGCTTGTCAGAAGGTCGCAAAAGGGGATCACATGACTCCGAGACACTACAACCATCATAAATGTGAGTCAGTTGTCAAGCATCCGAATGTAAATCATGGTACCATGGGGATGCTGCAATGGTCATAAGTGTGAAAAATGGTCATAAGTCACTTTTTTCAGTGCTGTTGTAACTTTGAACGGTTACTAAATGAACTGTTGTAAGTCAAGGACTACCTGTATGCAATATTCAGATCCAAAGTGGGAACATTGCTTCAGATCTGGAGGTGTCCTTGCTGAACTGTGTTTTCTCCTGAGCTTTCAATGAAGGTGTGCAGTCCCAGGAAAATAAGTGTTTCTAAAGAAGGCAGTGATAGGCCTGTGTCTAATGGTTGTACCTATTTGCTACCTCCAGAACCAGAGAGCCAGTTTGGTCTAGTGTTTGACGCACCAGGCTAGAAAGCAGGAGACTGTGAGTTCAAGTTCCACCTTAGCCTTGAAAGCCAGCTGGGTGACTTTGGGCCAGTCACTCTCAGCCCAACCCACCTCACAGGGTTGTTGTGGGGACAATAGGAGGAGGAAGGTGTGTTGGATATGTTCACCTTGAGTTATTTGTAAAAATAAAGGGATACAAGCAAACAAATAAATATAAATAACTCAAACCCATATTTTCTTGGGATAAGGCAGCTATTAGGCAAGCCCAAGAAAAGGTGTGGCACACCAGATCCAAAGCACCTTTCCCATTTTGGATCTTATTATTACAACACTTCTAAATTTTCCCAATAGCTCTCTTACTGCCAATCAGTAATAAGGGAGGAATTGTTCTCCATTGCAGCCATAGGACAATGATATTATTTGGTAAGCATCTTGGAATGCTTGCATGCTTACTTAAATCAAATTAAGGTGGAGCTGCACATAACTGGCACAATGTACAACCGTATTTCCAAGCTCAGTTATGATTGTAAGTCAAGGACTACATGTAAGGCATTATATTTTAGAACTGGGAATATGTTTGGCTGCTTTAGATTTAATTCATTGTAGTCCTCATAAGTACCTGCCATTCGGCTGATAACATGTTTATTTTTTAATCTACTTCTCTATATCCACAGGACTCTGAGGAAGATGATGAAGATGATGATGAAGAGGAAGATGAGGAAGACAATGGTGACTCCTCTGAGGAGGGAGAAGATTCTTCAGATTCAAGTAGTGAAGAGGAGAGTGAAGATGGGGAAGAGGTAAGACTCTGCTTATCCCCAAGAGCTTTAGATAATCTGGGCTCCTCTAAAGTTGCTTGACATGGTTTCCTTCTCTCAGGATACAGCAGTTTCCTATTTCCAACAAAGCATCTCAGCACTGGAAATTTCTTTTAAGCACCTCTTAGTTACAGCTGTCTTTTCAACTGAAATATTCCAGAAAGCCACAGTTAAGGATATTTTTTTTTTTAAAAAAGGGGGGGGTGTTGAAAGACATTTTACAGATACTCCGTAACAACCTTATCTACAGACGTGAACAACCAGACCCACACATGTAGAGTTCGAACTACTACTTTATTCTCTGGCATAATACAGGAATCTCCCCAGAGTGGCAGCTTTCACCTGGGAAAGACTAGATAAGGCTCAAAGGCATTTCGGGGGGTGTCAGACCTTGCCCTCTTGTGTTTACATAGTGAGTCCAGGCTAATTCCCTGCTTGAACCCTTCTCCCAACTGGGACAGTTGCTCTCCAACATCACTCCCCACCCCACAACAGCCCCCTCCCACTGCCATGTTGTCTTCATTGTCTGAGTTCTCACGAGAGCTTGGGGGGGGGGAGCGAAGCCAGTTCAAAGGAATCCTCTGCCCCCGACTCTGAAGACTCCATTGCATCAGGTGGTGCGTTCTGCAAAATGTCTAGATTCTAGAAGGTCAGAAATGGATGGTTGGGCCTCATCAGCCACCATGTCCCCCTCCAGAGGGGCCCCTCTGCCAGGTTAACCCCTTCACGTACAGGTTCTTGGTCAGGCTCTGGTATGGGGCAGAGAGTTGGGAGTTTGGAAGGCCTTGACTTGTCTGGGAAATGCTGGGAAATGCTGCATCAAGTCAGGATTTTCCCAGGAACATTCTGACTCTGGGTAACTCCTCCAATGGATTAAGTACTGCAGGCCTATACCCCTTCTCCTAGACTCCAAAATTTCTTCAACTTCATACTCCTCACCTTACACTATCACTGATGGTGGCAGCAAGTGCTGTGAGTGTAAAGGGCTAGGAGAGGCTTCTTTTAATATTCTATGCAGTGTCTTGACCCCCCCCCCCCCACACACACATACACACACCGCTGTCTGGTTATCATGGCAGAACTGCAAAACTTCTCTTAAAGGCCCTGGCACCACTATTCTGCCTTTGTGCTGCAAAGTCCCTTCCACCAAAAATGGGGATACAGTACCTGGTGGGGTTCCCGATGCAGGTCATCTATCCAGCCCCATGAGAATGGATTGAGTGGTTGCTATGCTTTTATTATGGCAGATAAGTCCTGGGGCATGCATGCGACTTCCAACACCTCAGTAGCTGCTTGCGTGAGGACTTGTTGAAAATTAGAAGGCTGTAAAATGCTTGTAGTGACTGGGGCTTGCTGCGCTTACAAGTACTCAGGCTTATGGGATATTGCATCTGGCATCAAATTGTTCAAGCCTGGTATATAGGTAATGTAAAAGTCAAAGTGAGAGAAAAATTCACTCAATCTCACTTGTCTTGGGGAAAGTGGCTTAGTTGTCTGCAGCATTTCCAGATTCTTACGGTCAGTATGGACTTCAGTGGGGTAACATGCCCCTTCCAAGAAATGTCTCCATTGATTTTTACTGTTAACAGTTCTTTGTTTAAAATGTCATAGTTTCTTTCTGGGGAAGTCAGTGTCTGGAGTAAAAGGCACAAGGCAAAAGACAGCCTCCTCCCCTGATCTTCTGCAAAAGTACTGCGCTGATAGCTACATTTAGAGGCATCAATCTGGACAATAAATCTCTTGGAAGGTTCGGGATGTTGGCTGTTGGGCAAAGAGCTGTTTTAACTCTTTGAATGAAACCTGCTGTTTCCATCCAAGCAAATTTCACTCCCTTTTTTAACAACTGAGTTAAAGGTTTAACTTTATGTGCAAAGTTTGGAACAAACTTTCTGTAAAAGTTCACAAAGCCTAGGAAACTCTGACCATCCTTTGTGTTACAGGGGGCTTGCCATAAGAGCACTACATGGACTTTCTGGAGATACATTTGGATTCTATCTGTGGAAATGCAGTAACCCAAGAAATCTTAACTGCTTTAAGTCAAACACATACTTCTCTAATTGTAGGAGAGAGACTGGCAGAGCCAAGGGGAGGAGTTTAGAGTCTCTACACAGTCGCAAGAGAAAAAAGGCCAACCTCCCTTGAATGCGGTTGAACCTTGTATAGTTTGACCCAGATGCAAAGTTTCACAAGATTCCTGCACATAGGCTTGAGCAATATATCAGTAATTTTGAATCCTTCACTTGGGAACCTGGTTCTTTGCATCTTACGCTAATTTAACAAAGAGGTGATTTTTCTCATAACCTCTTTAAGACCTTTCGCACATGGTGGTCATGCAGATTCTCGACTTCAGTGTAGATTAGGATGTGATCCAAAGAAATCACCACAAATTTGTCAATTATTTTAGAAAACAATGATTCATAAATCTAGAAAACACAGCTCCACAATTTACTAACCCAAATGGCATCATGGTGTATTTGAATTTGTCATACCTAGTGTTGAATGCCATCAAAAATTCATGGCCCTCATTGACTCTGAAAAGGTTATATGTATTTCAATGGTCCAGTTTGGTAAATAGGCACACACACTGCAATCTATCCAATAAGTCCAATATGAGTGGTAGTGGGTAATGGTCTCTCACTGTAATGGCATGAAGGGCTTTGTAGACGTGGACAGTTCTCATTGGGACCTCAACGCTTGGGTCTTCCTTCTTAGTGTTATGGCCCCATTGGATCCCGGTTTGGAGGAGGAGTTGGAACCGGGACCATCCTATGAGGATGGCATGTCTCCCCTGGAATGTCTGGAGAGTCCAGGGGCCAAAGGACGATGCTGTCCCATGTTCCACCAGCATTGGGGGAGGTGGTCAACCAGACGGGGAGCTGCGTGCCCTCACAAACGCAGGGGAGGATCAGCTGCAGAGAGGCAGTAATGATGAGAGGCAGCAGATCCCCTCTGATGAGGAACAGCTGCCTCCCCCACTCAGTCCAAGGGCATGAAGAGTGGATGCAAGTTCAAAGGAGGTCTGTGAGGCTGCTAGCAAGGAGGCCAACCCTCTCCTCCTCACAAGGAACACCTGGCTTGAGCTGATTTAATCAGAGGCTGGGGAAGGGTATCTTCATCGGGAACAATTGTTTTGCTTCAGCACACACTTCCCCGCCCTTTGCAAACTCTGCTTTAGATCATGTTTCTGCCCTGTGGACTCTGACCTTACTTCTGGACTATGGACCTTGCATCTTGTTTATAACTGTCGAACCTTGCCTTGTAGACTTTGCACCTTGTTTTTAGACTAACGATTCCTCCTTGCCTTGTGAATCAGCTCTGATGACTATTGGCTTTAGTTTGTGGAACTGTGTTGCACTGACTGTGGGGGGCTGCCTTTGGGAAAGTTTGGGGTGGAGCTTTACCAGCTGTTGTAGGGCTACTTGTGGATAGCAGAGCAATAAAGGACTTTATTGAAGCCTGCATCTGCCTAGGGAGAGGAGGCAGAGTCAGCGCAGGGAGACCTGACTACTCGGGAGGAAGGCACAACACCCCTCCTCACAAGGATCACCTGGAGAGTACCATTTAAGGAGATGCTGTGAGGAGGGGCTTTTGTCGGGAACAAGTGCTGTATTTTGTGTGTTGTATTTCGCGGCAACACTCTCCACAGCTCCCAGAAGAACTTTGCTCCAGAATCCTTGCTGTTGTGGACTCGTGTTTCATTCTTTGCCTTGACGTCTGTGGGCTAATGGCGACGTGGCTCTCGGCTGTGCCGAAAATGCCCCGTGGCGGTTCCGGATAAGTTTGACGGTTCGTTGGCTCAGTTCCCTGCATTTTTCGGACAACGCCAGTTATATATGAGCCTCCGGCCAGAGGACTTCCCCAATGACCGGGACAAAGTGGGGTTCATGATTAGCCTCCTGGTGGGGTCAGCGGCTTGATGGGCAACTCCCCTGCTGACTCAGCCCAACGCATTGCTTGATGACTATGCCGGGTTCTGCCGCCAGCTGCGCACCATGTTTGATGACCTGGTCAAGGCCCAGACGGCAAACCAGTGCCTGAGGGAGTTGCGGCAGGGGCGGCGGCCAGTCGCGGACTATATCAGCGACTTCTGGGTGGTCAGCCAGGACCTCCAGTGGAACGAGGCCGCCTTAATGGACCAGTTCCAGGAAGGCGTCTCATCCAAGTTGCTCGATGAGTTGGCCCACACCGATTGCCCCCCCGACGTTCCAGGAATTGACGCACTTGTGTTTACGGATTGATGCGTGGCAACGGGCACGATGACGGAGGGAGGTGTTTCCGGCACCTGCCAAGAAACCATCAGCGCCGGAATCGCCAGAAGAGCCCATGCAGTTGGGGGCCGCCCGACCATGCCTTACCCAAGCCGAGAAGGATCGACAGGGCCACAAAGGCCTTTGTACTGTAGCAGACAGTGCCATATGGTGGCCAAGTGTCCTGCTAAGGTGACCAAATCGGCAGGAAACAGGGCCCAGCCTAGAGGGCTCAGTAGGCCAGGCCTCAGCCTCCACAACCAACTCCCTCAAAACACCTCATGCTTACAGTGAGTGTGTCCAAGCCTGGTCAGAGAGACGTGGAGGTTCAGGCCATGGTGGACTCTGGGGCCGCTGCCAATTTCATACACTTGGACTTTGCCGCTCAAAGTGGGCCATTCCCCAGCAGCAGGTGACACTGCCAGTCTGACACTGTGATTGGGATCGGTGGTCGCCTCGACGAGACCCCTCCGCATGCGCATCGGGTCACATGTGGAGGAGTTAGCGTTCTATGTGGCCGCGGTGCCCCACTTTCCGTTGGTGCTTGGGCTGGAGTGGTTGCAGACCCATGATCCACAGATCATCTAGTCATCAGGGGTGGTGAAGTTTACCAGCTAGAAGAGTGCCGCTCACCACCTGCATACCTGCGCAGGGGGTGTGTTGGACAGTCCGGAATTAGATTTACCTGCGAAGTGGGACTATGCCATGTTCGGGGAGAAGGAGGCGGATAGGTTTCCTCTGCACTGACCCTATGACTGCCCAATCAATCTGGTGCCCGATGCCAAACTGCCGGTTGGGCGGATCTACTCACTCTTGGAACCGGAGTTGGTGGCCTTGAGGGACTTCATTGACAAGAACCTCCGGAAAGGGTTTATCCAGCCTTCTACCTCCCCACTGGCTGCACCAGTGCTCTTCGTGAAGAAGTCGGGGGAGCTCAGACTGTGCTGTGATAATCGCAAGTTGAATGCGATTACAGTACGGAACTGGTACCCGCTCATCCCCGAACTCATCAAGCGGCTCAGCCAGACCAAGATTTTTTACTAAGGTGGACCTGCAGGGAGCCTACAACATGGTCCGAGTTCGAGCCAGAGACGAGTGGAAGACGGCCTTCCGGACGCGCTATGGACACTTTGAATATATGTATATACGTGATGCTGTTTGGCTTGACCAATGCGCCCAGCGTTTTCATGCACTTTATACATGATGTGTTCAGGGACCTGCTGGATCAGTGTGTGGTTGTGTACCTCGACGACATCCTGATCTACTCGTCCTCCCCACGAGAGCACTGGAAACATGTTCGGCTAGTGTTGCAGCGCCTCCGTGAGAATCACCTCTTTTGCCAAGCGGAAGAAGTGCCAATTCATGCAAACCACTATCAAATTTCTGGGTCATTGCATCTCACCTGAAGGTGTGGAGATGGACTCGGAGAAAGTGGAGTCACTGCAGGAATGGCAGCCTCCACAGTGGGTGAAGGACATGCAGTGACTGTTGGGGTTCGCGAACTATTACCGCACGTTTGTTCCCTGCTTTGCTACCCTAACTTCTCCCCTTTCCAATCTGTTCGGTTGGGGCGCTGAGGAGCCAGGGGGCCTTCGATGCCATTAAGGCCGCCTTCACCTCCGAGCCCATCCTCAAGCATCCCGCTCACTTAAGGCCATTTGTGGTGGAGATGGATGCGTCAGATGTCGCCGTCGGGGCAATGTTCCTGCAGGCCTATGCCCCTGCAGGCACCTTGTTCCTGTGTGCCTATTATTCCCAGAAGCTGTCAGCGCTGGAGCAGAATTATACCATATGGGACAAGGAGCTTTTGGCAGTCAAAGTCGCCTTCGAGACATGGTGGCACCACTTGGAGGGGGCCCGCCACCAAGTTGAGGTTCGAACCAACCATCAGAACCTAGAGCACCTACGGACTGCCTGGATGCTGAACCAGCGACAGGTGCGATGGTCGCTGTTTTTCACAAGGTTCGACTTTCAGGTGACATATGTCCCTAGCGGGCAGAACCAGCACGCAGACGCGCTGTCCCGCAAGCCTGAGTTCACCCAAAAGGAGGACAAGATCATGCCCAGACCAGTTATCCCCTTGGAACAGTTCGCGGCCACCGAGGACCCTGTGGACCTAGGGGTCAGGATTCGTGTGGTGCAGTGACAGGATCCGTTCGTGGCAGCTCGTGAGTTGGGAGAAATGAGACCGTGTGGACTTAAATGGAGGACCTGTTGCATTTTAGAGACCGCCTCTACGTTCCTGGGGAACCCCTGCGTGGCATCATCCTGAGACAATGTCACAGCCCAGCAGCAGGCCACTTCGGGGTCTTCAAGATGTTGCACCTGGTCTCTCGTACATTCTGGTGGTTGCGACTCCGGCATGATGTGTCGGGGCATGTGGTGTGCGTGCAATGTCGGCAGGCCAAAATACGTCACCAGTGCGCCCCTTGGTCTGTTGCAGCCGTTGCCCATGCCAGAGAGACGTGGGGGGGGGCAGTCTCATTGGATTGCATTACGGATTTGCCCCCATCGAAGGATGCCACTAAGATACTGGTGGTCATGGAAATGCTCACGAAAATGGCCCATTTTATCCTGTGTGCGGTTCTCCCCACCTGTTCTATCCCAGCCTATTGCCGTCCTTGTTAGAGGCACAATTAGCTCATCCAGGTGTGAGCCTTCCGAATCTGACTCCTGCTCCTCACACAGCTGAGCTTCATCAGAAACACGACTGGAGGGGCCAGGCTCTTCATCAAGCCGTGAGTCTTGTAATTCATCAGAGCCTCCCTCTGACCCTGATGGCCCCTCAACGGCCTCCTCCACCTCCTCCTCAGATTCCTCAGACTCAGCTGT
>NW_015388377.1:131512-132545 GCF_001527695.2 Protobothrops mucrosquamatus
GACGGCACCCTGAGGAGACCCTCTCTGTGGGAGCGTATCGGCCGATGAGAGGTAATCTGTGGTAGAAGGCGGTCTCGGAGATAACCAGGTCCGATGCCATGGCGCGCTTTAAAGATGATAATCAACACCTTGAAGCGCACCCGGAAAGCCACCGGCAGCCAGTGCAGTTCGCGCAGCAGCGGCGTTACATGGGAGCGACAAGTCACTCCCATCACCGCCCGCGCGGCTGCATTCTGGACTAACTGGAGCCTCCGAGTGCTCCTCAAGGGGAGCCCCATGTTGCCAACTCTGCAAAGACTCAACTTTGCTCGGCTCCATGGCGATGCCCTCAGGAGAAATACAGTGACCCAAGAACTCTATAGTCGTCTTGTAGAACTGACACTTCTCTAATTTAGCATACAGCCGATGTTCTCGGAGCCGCTGCAGGACCTGACGAAGATGCTGATGTTGCACCTCTCGCGATGGGGAATAGATCAGGATGTCGTCCAGGTATATCACAACGAACTGATCTAACAAGTCCCGGAAAATATCGTTCATAAAGTGCTTGAACACGGCAGGGGCGTTAGGCCAAATGGCATCACCGTGTACTCGAAGTGCCCGTACCGAGTACCAAACGCTGTCTTCCACTCATCACCTGACCGAACTCTGACAAGGTTATAAGCTCCACGCAAGTCCAGTTTTGTGAAGAGCTTTGCCTCACGGAGCCGGTCCAAGAGTTCGGGGATGAGGGGCAGCGGGTATCGGTTGCGCACTGTGATGGCATTTAATTTCCGATAATCACAGCACAGCCGCAATTCACCGGACTTTTTCTTGACGAAGAGTACGGGTGCGGAAACCGGTGAGGACGAGGGCCGAATAAAACCCCGGGCCAAATTCTTGTCCAAAAAGTCCCGCAATGCGGCCAACTCGGGGTCCGACATGGAATACAAACACCCCCCTGGGAGAGGCGCATCAGGGACTAAGTCAATGGGGCAGTCATAGGGCCTGTGCGGGGGCAATTGATCCGCCTCCGACTCGCTGAAGACATCAGCAT
>NW_015388377.1:133886-142654 GCF_001527695.2 Protobothrops mucrosquamatus
CTGACTCCTGCTCCTCACACAGCTGAGCTTCATCAGAAACACGACTGGAGGGGCCAGGCTCTTCATCAAGCCGTGAGTCTTGTAATTCATCAGAGCCTCCCTCTGACCCTGATGGCCCCTCAACGGCCTCCTCCACATCCTCCTCAGATTCCTCAGACTCAGCTGTTGGGAACACAGGCTGGCACGGAATCACAACACCACCACTTAGGTGACAGCCCATCTGTTCATTGCCCACATGTTCCGGCTGCATGGTCTACCGGACCGGGTAGTGTCCGACTAGGGTGTGCAGTTCATGGCGTGCTTCTGGCAGATGCTACTAATGGAACTGAAGGTCCAGGCATGTATCTCTTCAGCCCATCACCTGGAAACCGACAGCACGGAGAGAGTGAACGCCATCCTGGAACAGTACCTCCAATGTTTCAGCAACCAGCAGCAGGACAATTGGGCGGAGGTGCTGGCATTGGCAGAGTTCGCCTATAATAACTCCCAGCACACCTCTACCAGAGTGTCCCCATTCTTCACGAGCTACGGGTTCCACTCACGGCTGTTCCTGTTGGCTCCTTCATACTCCCCAGTACCTGCCATGGATACTTTCCTCCAAGAGCTGCAAGCCGTGCAACAAGTGGTAAGAAGCCAGCTAGAGAGAGCCAAGGAGGACTATAAGAGATTCGCAGACCAGCATCGTAGAGATGTTCCCCCGCTAGCTGTGGGCAACTGGGTTTGGTTCTCCACGCGGCACCTGGCGACGTCTTAGCCATCAAAAAAGCTTGATCACCACTACTTGAGCCCGTTCCTGGTCGAAGTGGTGATCAATCCAGTGGCCTTTGCACTGACACTGCTGCGGATCATGAAGATCCACCTGGTGTTCCATCGGTCATTGCTGGTACTGCTAACGGCCGATAGTCCGCATCATCCAGCTCCACCGCCAACAGGACCGGTAACCCCTCAAGGACCAGTGGAGTATGAGGTGGACAGCATTCGGGACTCCCGCCAGTTGAGGGGCTGGTTCCAGTACGTAGTGGCGTGGAAAGGCTACGGACCGGAGGACTTCACCTGGGTGGACGCCACTGAGGTTCATGTTCCTCGTCTGATCCAGGACTTTCATGCCAGGTTCCCGCAATGCCCTAGTCCACATGTTCCTGGGGGAGGGGGCCATGTGGGGTACATAGTGTCATGGCCCCGTCAGAGCCTGGGTCCAAGGAGGAGGATATGGAGCGGGATGGCACAGTCCCTATGGCGCATGAGGAATGACCTGGGGATGAGGACGAGGCAGTTCCGGGTCCCTCGGGCCTCAGAAGAGTAAGCAGGGAAGAGGGTACAGGCTGACTGAGGAAAGGGGGAAGAGATGGAAAGGGCAGGCAGCGGAGCCCAGGAGTGACGGAGCTCCGAAGAAAAGTAAATGCCTTCCCTGCCTGATCCCCGAGCATGGAGGAGGCAGTCAGCGCAGGGAGACCCGACTACTTGGGAGGAGGGCACCCCGCCCCTCCTCACAAGGATCACCTGGAGAGTACCATTTAAGGAGACGCTGTGAGGAGGGGCTTTTTTGGGGAACAAGTGTTGTATTTCGCGGCAACACTCTCTACGGCTCCAAGAAGAACTTTGCTCCAGAATCCTTGCTGTTGTGGACTCATGTTTGATTCTTTGCCTTGACGTCTGCGGACTAATGGCAACGCGGCTCTGTTCCGGGTTTTTGCTGAGTTCCCGGTGGACTCTCTGTTGCGAAGTTCCAAGTCATCCATCATGAACTTTGCCAAGGTTGAGATCTTACCTTGCTCCCGGAGGGTTGCTGCTCCCTTGGATTTGCATTGCCAGGAGGTTGCACGGAATGTGTCCCTGTGCGTGTGTTTGAGCCTTGTTCTTGGACTGTAGGTGTAAATTGTGTGCAGAGACTTTGGGAACGGACCGGGAATTGCTGGATTGTGGGGATTCTGGGGGATGGTGGTGGAATAAACTCTGACAAGCCTCCACCTAGCATGTGTTGCTGGCGCACCAACCCTGGGTCATAACACTGGGACCCAATCAACCACTCAGTTGCAGTCTCTATGCGGGGTAAGGACTGATGCCTCCTCTTCCCCAAAATTGTCTGGAAAGTCTGTGTCTCCCCCTCTTTGGGGCCTTTAGCTGTTTGCTGCAAAAGAGTCGTTACTAGCATGCAGTGGTGCTGGCAAGTCAGCATGGGTCTGTTGCAGGGTTGTAAAGCTTTAGCCACGTTGACCAAGACAATTAGAACTTGCAGGTTGTGTGTCACATAAAGAGTGAAAAGTTCTGTTAGTTTCAGTGGTATTGTAGTCTATGTAATAGGACCTGCTCTTAAGGGCTGACTATCGTTTCTACCTGCATGGGAGTAACAGGGTTTACTGTATCTATGGAGATTCTCAGTCATCCAGGTCATGGTTGTCCCAAAGGTGCTTTTTCAAGAGGCAACTGGACTTTGTTTTTCTTTGAAAACGTTTTGCTTCTCATCCAAGAAGCTTCTTATATTCCTTGCAGACAGCTGGTCATTTGCACTCTTTTAGAGAGTCGTTGAGGCCCTGGATGTCTAATAATCTCCATAGACATTTAGCTATGCAATTTGGGGTGAACACCCTTCAAATTGTGCGGGAGTATGAACTGATTTCCAGAAAAATTGCGGACTACAGGAACCATTTGCGCTTCAGTTTGAGATGCAGACAACAGATTCATCCTCAACAGCCTGTGCCTATGTTCAACAATGAAGGGACACAGGGCAGAAAATATCCTGCAGAAAGCACAGTTCCACGATACAGTCATTTCAGCAGTTCCAAGAAGGCTCCACACCCATTTGCACTACTCAGGTGAACCTGTGGAAACAGATAAACCTCCAAGTGGCCTCAACAACTCTCTAAAAGAATGCAAATGACCAGCTGTCTGCAAGGAATATAAACCCTTCCATTCCCCACCATCCAGTCAGAGCTGAAGAAGCTTCTTGGATGAGAAGCGAAACGTCTTCAAAGAAAAACAAAGTCCAGTTGCCTCTTGAAAAAGCACCTTTGGGACAGGGTTTACTGTAGGAATTTGCAATGCTTTGACTGTTGCTAACTCTTTTTTATTATTATTAGTTTATAATATAAAATATAAAAATACAAAAGAAAATAGTGGGAAACTAAGGGAAGGAGAAGGGGAAGAGAAAAGTGTAGGGCAAAGGGGAAAAAGAAATAAAAGGCGTTGACTTCTGACTCCCTTTGGTGCAGTAGGATAAGATAATAGTATTAAACATCAAATTTTTACTTTTGCATAATAATATAAACTAGCCATTTCTATAACAAAGCTATCTAATTGGTAAAACCCAAAATCAAAGTTTCATTTTTTTTCCACCTCAAGCACAAAGTCCAGAAGCTGTTTCCAAGTAGAAACAAAAGTAATTGTATTTTTTTCTTTAATCAAAGCAGTCAATTTAGCCATCTCTGCTAACTCCATCAACTTTCACAGCCATTCATCCATTGTGGGAATCGGTGTCCTTCCATTTTTGTGCATAAAGTAATCTTGCTGCTGTCAACATATATCACATCAACGGTCCAATTTTTTTTTCAAGTGTTTTTCCATTAAACGCAAGGGAAAAGTTTCTAGTTTCATCTTTATATTCACTTTGAGAAACTTCTGTATTAAGATGTGAATCCTACTCCAATATTTCTTTTCTTTATCACATGTCCCACCATAAATGATAAAAAATCCCTTCTTTACATTTGCATTTCAAACATTCATTTGAAATACCTTTATACATTCTTGACAACTTATCTGGTGTTAAATACCAGCGATACATCATCTTGTAAAAGTTTTCTTTTAAATTATAATTTAGTGTAAATTTCAGACCTTTCGTCCATATGTTCTCCCATTGTTCAAGCATTACATTGTATCCAAAGTTCCTTGCCCATTGAATCATGCAATGCTTTACATACTCATTCTCCAAATTCAAATTCAATAACAGTTTATAGACCTTAGCAATAATATGTTCATCACTAACACACAGTAGGATTTCCAATTCATTTTTCACAAAGTCAAACCCATAACTCTTACTGTATGATTTTAATCTTTCAATTGTAAATATGTAAACCAATGGCAGACACGTCCTTCTGATTCTAACTGATCATTGCTGACATGTTTCTACACCATGATTGGAGTCAACCTGTGGTAAATTAAATTGGACATGATTTGGAAAGGTACACCTCTCTACAGAAGGCCTCACAGCTGACAATGCATACTGTAGCAGAGCAAAAGCCATGAGGGTCAAAGGATTATTGCAAGGCACAGATCTGGGGAAGGCTACAATAACATTTCTCCTGCACTGAAGGTTCCTAAGAGCACAGTGGCCTCCATAATTCTCAAATGTAAGAAGTTTGGCACAACTAGAACTCTACCAAGAGCTGGTCGCCTGGTCAAACTGAGCAATCAGGGGAGAAGGGCCTTAGTAAGAGAGGTGACCAAGAACTCTGACTGAGCTCCAGAGATCCTGTGTGGAGATGGGACAGAGTTCCAGACAGACAACTGTCACTGCAACCCTCCACCGATCTGGGCTTTATGGCAGAGTGGCTAGACAGAAGCCTCTCTTCAGTGCAAAACACATGAAAGCCCGCTTGGAGTTTGCAAAAAAGCACCTGAAGGTCTCTCAGACTGTGAGGAACAAGATTCTCTGGTCTGATGAAACCAAGATTGAACTGTTTGGCCTCAATTTTAAACATTATGTCTGGAGGAAACCAGGCACCTCTCATCACCTGCCCAATATCATCCCAACAGTGAAGCATGGTGGTGGCAGCATCCTGCTGTGGGGGTGTCTTTCAGCAGCAGGGACTGGGAGACTGGTCAGGGTTGAGGGAAAACTGAATGGAGCAAAGTACAGGGATATCCTCAATGAAAACCTGTTCCTCAGGACCTCAGACTGGGCTGAAGGTTCACTTTCCAACATGACAATGATCCTTGGAACTTGGGCTTGTTATGGGAACAGTTCACTTCTCCGTCAAGCACCTGCTTTAGTGACCTCGGCATTCCTGCAGGCTCTCACTGTCCATGAACGGCTTCTTAGAATCCTGTTTCCTCCCTGCATTATCTACCCCTTCCCCCTTTTCTATGGCAAGTTGATTAGCAATAGAAGTTAGCAGGTCTCATAGCGATTCAATCTTGACAACACGAATCTTCCCCAGCCTGGCAGCTTTTGCTTGGGAAAGACTAAATAAGGTTCAATGGTATTTTTGGGGGGGTGGGGGGTGTCAGAATCCAGGCTAATTTCCTGCTTGAGCCCCCCTTCCAACTCCAACATTATCTCGAATGATGAAGCTGAGAAAACAGTCACTTCACACCTTTTATGCAAACTGTAAGAATGGCAGGTTTTAGTGACCGTCATTCTTTACTCAGTTCAACATTGCCCATTATTGAGTGGGCCCCATAACAAATCATTATCAGAATAACAATGATAGAGCTGTATGAACCAAAGCATTTCATACCGTGGATTTGGGGTAATGTTTGTATATTTTTAAACATGGTTGCCTGTGAGCATGGAGAAGAAGGCTTTTCCCTCTTTACTGAGCAGCAATAGCTGATCTCCTACTCATCTAAAATTGGATGGCCTCATGGGAGCCAGATGTTAGGACATCTGCACTGATTTATGTATTCACTGAAAAATGAACAGCTGTATTCTGCCAACTGTAAAATTACAAAAATTGAGCAAGTTTCTTAATTGACACAATGAGGTTATCTTTTTTGTGAGTAGAAGAGAGAGGACATGCACAGGATCACCAAATGGAAGATTTTAATTGTTCTTCCCAGTGCTTTTTTTGTAAAAAAAAAAAAAAAAAAGGCGCCGGAACTCACACACGTCATACAACCTGCCTTGCCTACCCTACAAGGTTCCATCCAAAAAAGGTGCTAGAACTCCATTCTGGGCATTCTATGACAAAAAAAGCCCTGGTTCTTCCCCATCCTCGAGCAATCAAGTTTGATACATCCATACTAATAATATCAGCAGAGAAACAGTTTTAATTCACCCTGGAGTCACAGTGGTGGCAAGCCCTCAGGATCTAAGACAGGGTGGGCAATTACATTTCCCAAGGGGCCACATGAGAAACTGGGTCTGTTGTGGAGGATGGCCCCTTCCTCCCCTACCATCTCCACCAATGCCCCATCCCCACCAATAGTGATGCTGCAGGCTGAACAGGGACAGCTGAAGGGCCAGATGTGGCCCGTGGGCTATAAAATGTCCAGGTCTGATCTAAGAGTTCCTCCTGGCTATGTTTTAACATCAGCAGAACAAGGATGGCCAAGTGAGGGAAGAGAATTGTAGACAGTGCAGGCCTCTATTAACCATGTTTGGGCTGCCTATTGTCAGTCTGTAGCCTATGAACTTACAATCTTTTAAAAGAGTTAATAGCTACTGAGATTCTTAAAAAACAGGATTCTGCACTCACACTTCTCCATCTGTCAGACTTACAGGAAGTGGGTTTCTTGTTCTGTCCCCACCTTCCCCCCCCCTTTGACTTGCTCTGTAACTTGCCTCTTCTTTTCCCAGAATGAAGAAGAGGATGACGAAGAGGATGATGAGGATGAGGAGGAAAATGAATCAGAAGGCAGCAGCAGTTCCTCATCCTCTTCAGGAGACTCTTCTGATTCAGATTCCAATTGAATTGTCTTTTATCTTGCCATCTTTCTTGCTATACTTTATTTGGTTTTGTTTTTCTGAATAATAATAACATTGCAGCTGAAGAGCTGGGATGGGGAGGAAATGGAGGGGGAAATCACTGTGGTTTAATTAACCTCCTTTCTTCATAGGCCTTTAATTTAACAATGTGTGGCTGTGGGGGAGAGTAGCAGGGGGCAAGGTACACAGTAGCTGACAACCAGCAAAGTGCTATACTTTTTCCCTTTTCTTTTCTTTTTGGGTGGGTGATGATAGTGTGGGGAGAGAATTGTATTGTATAATCCTCTCTCTCTTTCACACACCCCTATCTCTGTTTATGAGAGATGACAAGGGTCATTGCAAAATCCAGGCCCCTTTACCTTCCCCCCCCCCCTCTCATCTCCATCCCTCTTCCAACCCCCAGTTGTAGCCACCAGCTTGGGACTTCGTACAGATTCTTTTTAACAACAACAACAACAACATGGCAATGAGAGACATTTCCCCTTTTTTCTCCATCAACCCCAGCAAACAGCCAAGGAGAGATGGGTTTCGAAAGAGCACAAGCTGTGGGAAGTTGTGGACTTTGCCAGTGAGCCCCATCTCTCCTGAAAATGGACAATCTTGTATAGTCTTGATCTTTCACACTTTGACAAAAGAGAGAGAGAAAAAACAAAATGGATGCAGCTGCACTTAGCTATTTCCTGGAACAAACTGGATATCCAGTGTTTCCTGCTGAGGGAAATAGGGTTTTGTGTGAGTGTGTTGCGCGGGTCAAGGGATAGAAGAGGGACTGAAGAACAGGATTTTTTAAAATTATTTTTTTGCAAAGGGGTCTGGCATACTGTTGAAGATGGAAAGAATTTCAAGAACTCCAAGTGACTGACTTTATTTTGCTGGTGGTGGACTTTTCTGTCATTTTTCTGACCAGCATTTGGACAAAGACTGTAGTAGTCAGACCCCTTTGGGTTGATGATGTTGATTTTATACACATACACACACACACACATACACACACACACACCCCAAAATGGGGCATTTTGTTGACTGTCTTTGGGGAGGGGTGGTTGGTTTAGGGGATCATATGTGTCATTAGCATTTTATATATATAACATGGAATAGATAAAAAACTATCACCAAGATAAAATCATAAACAAAGCTGTTTAATCTACAAAAGTACTGAGCTTTCGTCGGCCACACTGCCGACATCGTCAGAGTATGAAATGCTGGATCCGGGAGTCTGTTTTTATGTGACTGGCTGCCTCTGCGCCTTGACCCTCGATCGGGTCATTGGTCCGCTCATTAGCATCGGCCGAGTTGTTCTTAAACGGGCTGACGAAAGCTCAGTACTATACTGAGTGGAGTGCTGGCTTAGTTGCTGTAGGTGGGTTGGTTGGCTGTGTGGGAGTTATTGTTTGCGGATTGTTTGGCTGTTTTGTAACATCCTGAGTAGTTGACATCCGCAAACAATAACTCCCACACAGCCAACCAACCCACCTACAGCAACTAAGCCACCACTCCACACACCCCCACCAATATTTATAGAGAGACGGCAGCTCCGATCACACTTTGCTCGCACAAGCACGAAGCTGAAGACCCCAGCCTGAAGATGACGAGTGGGACATCATCGAAATGTCACCAAGATACTCTCAATCTTTATATATATATATATATACCTCAATCTCCAGGAGAGGTATAAACATGCTGTTTATTGTTAAAAGAATTTTAAAACAATAAAAACAACTATTTACAATATTAAAAAACAACTTAGCTTTCGCTGCCCGGGATTCGCATTTTCGCAGTTATTAAGGATATATATAGATATATACACGCACACATACATACATACATACACACACATACATACATATACATATTTTCGCACTTATTAAGGATATATATATATATATATATATATATATATATATATATATATATATATATATATATAAATAAATAAATAAAACGAACACCAGGGTAAAATCATTAAACTATATGAGTTTAATGCCACTATACAAATGCCGAGCTTTCGTCAGCGTTCTGCTGACATCATCAGGGCTTGATCAGCCAGTCTGTGGGAGTGTCTTTATAGGTTGAACACAGTCTGCACACGGCTTTTGGACCTAGTTACCGGTCCTAGTTGCAACAG
>NW_015388377.1:142998-161619 GCF_001527695.2 Protobothrops mucrosquamatus
CGATCGCAGCTGTTTCTTCCTTTTAACTGCCAGTGGGGTTTGAGCTGATTGGGTGGGAGCTTGGCTGTGTTCTGATTGGGTGGAGGTGTGTTCTGATTGGTTAAGGAGCTTGGCTGTGCTCTGATTGGATGGGGGAGTGTTCTGTTTGGGTGGGGGCTTTGTTGTGCTCAGGTTAGTCTGAGTTGCAGGGGGATTTGAGGTGGTGAGCCAAACAACAGCAATGAAGCTCACCACCTCAAATCCCCCTGCAACTCAGACTAACCTGAGCACAACAAAGCCCCCACCCAAACAGAACAAAGCCCCCACCCATCCTAAGAAACCCCAAAGACAAAATTGAGTTAGAAAATCAAGGAGTATACGAAATCCCATGCACTGCCTGCCCCACCACATACATCGGACAAACGAACAGAAGAATAAGTGCACGCATTGAAGAACACAAGAACTCAGTCAAAAAAGAGGAATCAACTTCTTCCCTAGTCCAACACCTTAAAACCACAGGACATGAAATTGACTTTAAAAAGACCAGAACTATCGCCAAAACCGAACACTTTAACAACAGAATAATCAGAGAAGCCATCGAGATAGAAAAATGCCCACACAGCATGAATAAACGAGATGATACCTCCCGCCTACCAGCCATTTGGAAACCCGCCCTTATTGACAAACGAGTCCCTAACACAAAGAATAATACCAGACCCACACTCACGAAAACCACACAGGATGTTACCACCAAACATCCACACAAAAAGCAAACCCAAACCCACACCGATGATGAGGCACGACCACAAACCAGAAGCCAGACCACAGCTGCATCATTAGCCACTTTAAACCCCTCTAATCCATACATGAAACAAACTGACACCCACCATGAAGAGGTGGCACGACCACGAACACAAAGCCAAACAGCAGCAATGCAGCCCACCATCTCAAATCCCCCTGCTACTCAGACTAACCCGAGCACAACAAAGCCCCCCACCCAAACAGAACACAGCCCCATCCAATCAGAGCACAGCCAAGCTCCTAACCAATCAGAACACACCTCCACCCAATCAGAACACAGCCAAGCTCCCACCCAATCAGTTCAAACCCCCACTGGCAGTTAAAAGAAACAGCTGCTATCACACACTGCTCCTAGAAGCACGAAGCTGAAAACACCAGCCTGAAGATGACGAATGGGACTTCGTCGAAATGTCGCCAAGACACTTCCAATTTTACGCGGGAGAAAACCTGAATAACGAAAGACCTACATATATATATATATATATATACACACACACACACATATACACACATACATACATATACATACACACACACACACACCACATAAGACAACCATCTTTTTTTAACAAATGCTCCCTCTTTGACATTAAGTTCTTCACATGTCTCTTACCCAAAGCAGAATCCAGTAGTTTAAGATATTGAGGAAAAATGATTTCTGTGAGACTATAAGAAATGCAGATGTATGCTTTTGTCCAACAGGTCTTGAACATGTTAAGCTGAACTTTCATTCAACTCTGGACAGAAATGTGGTGTTAGGAAAAGGCCAATTCAGGCAGCTGGTACATGAGTTCTCTCTTCCTCCCCAACCCCCTCTTTTCTTTAGCATGGCTTTTAAATATCTCTGGAAGTTCTGCAAATTAGGCTATGAATTAGGAGAAACTATCTTAAGAGTATAAATCACAAATAGGAATCCTATCTTGTTTTCTAAATCAGGTGAAGTTAATTATATTTTATATCTAGGCATTACAATAAAACAAAGTTAAATGATATTAGAAGTGAAAGATTCCAATCTTGAATTTCATAGCTACATCAAGTAAAAAGAAAGGATGGAGATCAAAAAAGCTAAGATTTGGGAAGAAGGTATTAAACCATCTCCAAACAGGCCAGTACATTTGAAAACATTAAAAGTTATTGTCTTCAAAATGGGAACTGGTTTATTGTAACCTACCATTAATTGGACAAGTTAATTTTTAAAAGTTTTCTTAAAATTTGTAAAATTTCCTCTTTCTATTTTGTTTCTTCACATTTTTTGCTTTTTTATTGGAAAACTTCCTGTTCTAATAATGACTCCACATTTTTAAAGTTATAGTCAACAACCAGTTAAATATGATTTAGAAAAGTTGTTAATCTTAAGTGGTTTAGGGATCCTGCCCAGGACTATAGGAGGTGTGATTGAACACATCCCTGGGAAGTGTTTAAACAATGAATTAGACTTAAGACATGTATTTCACTTCCCCACCTCCATGAAAAAAAGGTCTGAAATTTTCAGTCCTGTCAACCCTAGTGACCAAAAGTGGGGCATGGGGGTGGGACAAATAGTGTCTCTTCTCTGATAAAAGCACCATAAGCCATCCTGCCACCATTCGTTCCTGATTTTTCCTTTGGTTAAAGTGGGAACTTCACAAAGGAAGGGTGTGATTGTTGCAGGACCACGTTTTCCTTGCTGCTTCCTTCTCTGGATACTGTTGGAGTCTCAAGGAAAATTATTTTGTTTCTTTTAAGAAGTGCCAGTGCATGAATCTTCCTGAAAACCATGTCTCACTACCTTTCCTGTCCAAGTATAAATATAGGCAGGGATTAGCTATTGTCACTTGGTGACTACAGTGAGGGGAAAAATTATTTGACCCCCTGCTGATTTTGTACATTTGCCCACTGACAAATGATCAGTCTATAATTTTAATAGGTTTATTTTAACAGTGAGAGACAGAATAACAAAAAATCCAGAAAAACACATTTCAAAAAAAGTTATAAATTGATTTGCATTTTAATGAGTGAAATAAATATTTGATCCCCTATCAGCAAGATTTCTGGCTCCCAGGTGTCTTTTATACAGGTAATGAGCTGAGATTAGGAGCACTCTCTTAAAGGGAGTGCTCCTAATCTCAGTTTGTTACCTGTATAAAAGACACCTGTCCACAGAAGCAATCAATCAGATTCCAAACTCTTCACCATGGCCAAGACCAAAGAGCTGTCCAAGAATGTCAGGGACAAGATTGTAGACCTACAAAAGGCTGGAATGGGCTACAAGACTATCGCCAAGCAGCTTGGTGAGAAGGTGACAACAGTTGGTGCGATTATTTGCAAATGGAAGAAACACAAAATAACTCTCAATCTCCCTCGGTCTGGGGCTCCATGCAAGATCTCAGCTCGTGGAGTTTCAACGATCATGAGAACGGTGAGGAATCAGCCCAGAACTACACAGGAGGATCTTGTCAATGATCTCAAGGCAGCTGAGACCATAGTCGCCAAGAAAACAATTGGTAACACACTAGGCCAGAGGTCCGCAACCTTTTGGGCATCAGGGACCGGTTCCATGGAGAGAGGTTTTTCTGCGGACCAGAGGGTGCATGGTTTTGTTTACTGCCTGCATCTTGTGGATGGGGCTTTCCTTGTTTGTGCGGCCCGGTTGCTGCCATGTTGCGGCCCGGTACTGGTCCACGGACCGGGGGTTGGGGACCCCTGCACTAGGCTGTGAAGGACTGAAATCCTGCAGCGCCCGCACAGTCCCCCTGCTCAAGAAAGCACATGTACAGGCCCGTCTGAAGTTTGCCAATGAACATCTGAATGATTCAGAGGAGAACTGGGTGAAAGTGTTGTGCTCAGATGAGACCAGAATCGAGCTCTTTGGCATCAACTCAACTCGCCGTGTTTGGAGGAGGAGGAATGCTGCCTATGACCCCAAGAACACCATCCCCACCGTCAAACATGGAGGTGGAAACATTATGCTTTAGGGGTGTTTTTCTGCTAAGGGGACAGGACTTCACCACATCAAAGGGATGATGGGGCCATGTACCATCAAATCTTGGGTAAGAACCTCCTTCCCTCAGCCAGGGCATTGAAAATGGGTCGTGGATGGGTACTCCAGCATGGCAATGACCCAAAACACACGGCCAAGGCAACAAAGGAGTGGCTCAAGAAGAAGCAGATTAAGGTCCTGGAGTTGCCTAGCCAGTCTCCAGACCTTAATCCCATAGAAAATCTGTGGAGGGAGCTGCAGGTTTGAGTTGCCAAACGTCAGCCTCGAAACCTTAATGACTTGGAGAGGATCTGCAAAGAGGAATGGGACAAAATCCCTCCTGAGATGTGTGCAAACCTGGTGGCCAACTACAAGAAACGTCTGACCTCTGTGATTGCCAACAAGGGTTTTGCCACCAAGTACCAAATCATGTTTTGTGAAGGGGTCAAATACTTATTTCACTCATTAAAATGCAAATCAATTTATAACTTTTTTGAAATGCATTTTTCTGGATTTTTTTGTTGTTGTCTCTCACTGTTAAAATAAACCTACCATTAAAATTATAGACTGTTAGAGAATTTAATTTCTCTGTTGGTGAAAATAAATCAGAAGCTCTCACAGTTGACTGCATTTAGCTGATTCAAATAAACTCTTTATATTCATAGCAAAATATTTACAATACCATACATTCTTCTTCACAGCAAAATAGAATAAATGAATACTTCTTACAGCAGAGACAGACTTGAGACCTGAGACTGGATAACAATTCCAGCTTCTAACTCAATACCTTTTGCACAGACTCAGTAGCACTTTCTTCACATTGGCTGACTGAGTTACCACATGACTCTTCCTGCTCATGAATATTCCAACACTCCTCCCTTCATGACAGGAAGAGGCATCAGACCTATAGACTTAATACATTTTCCATAGTGAATACCACCCAATGGTTTAGTCATCATGTCTGCCAAATTATCCTCAGAAGAACAATGATGTAAACTAATCAATTTTCCTTTTACAGCTTCCCTGACATTACAATACTTAATGTCTACATGTTTACTTCTGTTCTTCACCCTATCACCAGTTGCCATTTTTATANCCTCCAGCCTTCCCCGCAACCGGGAGAAGCCCCCTCCCTTTTGCAAGGTCGCCCCCTCCCCGCTTTTGGGGTGGGGGAGAATTGAGAGAGAGAGAGAGAGAGAGACAAACACACACACACACAAAGTGGAGAGGGGAGCCAGCCGGCCCACCCGTTTCCCCCTTTCCCTGCGCGAGCGTGTGTGGATTTCCCCCCCCTTTTTTCTGCCCGCCTCTCTCGCCCGCCTGCCTGGTTCCAGCTTCTCACTATCCAGGCGTTTCTGCAAAGCGGGAGGGGTCGAGGGAGGGGGGCGGTTGGTGGGAAAAGAAAAAATGGAGCAGCGGCCAAGGGTTTATAAAGCAAGCGGCGGAGTCCTGCAGCTCAGAGGTGACACGGGGGGAGGGAATCGGAGCTAACCGAGGAAGGAGGCGCTGCTGCTGCTGTTTCTGCTTCCGCCGCCGCCAGCATAATACGGTAAATAAATACGAGCGTAGGGGATCCGCGCGTGAACGAAGCCCCACTCCCCCGCCCCTTTTGCTTTCGCTCCCGAGCTGGCGCTTTTGAAAAGGGCTTGACTCCAGCCTGGGATTCGGAGCGGGAGACGCCGCCGCTGCTGCTGCCGCCCGCGCTGCTGTGGACTTACAATATCCGAGCAAAAGACTTTGCAAAAGACCACCCCGCCAAGGGGGAAAGGCACGCAGTTGGGCACCGTCTTCCTTCGGCGTCTCTTTAAACGGTGCTCGGATATTGTAAGTCCACAAAGAATTGGGGAAAAATATTGACTCGAGTATAAGCCATGGGGGGCATTTTTCAGCTCAAAAAATGGGCTGAAAAACTCGGCTTATACTCGAGTATATACGGGTAATTTAAAATCAACTTGAATGCATTGAAATGGCCTCACCACTAGATGTCATAGAACTTTTTATTTACCCGACCATACATTTTTCACAAACTTGTGTAGCTACTATTCTGATCTTGATTTAAAATGCTTTATAAATCAAATCAGATAGATAACTCAAAGAAATGATTTCATAACAAAAATATATTTTAATCAGAAAGATTACTTGCATTCATGCCGGTTGTCTCTGACAATACATCTCTTGTTCATTTCTATCGGTAAAAGGATGATGCTCTTCCATACCATCTCTATACCAGCACAGGCTCATCGGTTGGCATCTGATGGCCCATGCTTCTTTCAGACAAAGACATTCCAAACTGGCTTGTGTCCAGGAAGTCTCCCAATGCCCTTTAGAAACTCCTCCCACTGACCTATTAACAAACCCAGCCTTTAACCCAATAACTGCCAGGTTCCAGAATACTCCCCGCTTGGAAATTTAAATTTCCACTACTAACTAACTGAAATAGCAAAAAACATAGCATTAAGCATACAGTACTCAATGTTAACTAACTTGTGACTAAATAGGTAAATACAGTATCAAATCTGCATAACTATAAAGTAAATATAAAACATACACAAATATAAAAAAAGCAAGTGTTACATCAAACAATGCATAAACACAATACATAATTTGAGGTTTGATCTTCTGGTTCAGTCTTAATCAGCAACGGGACCAAATTGGTGATCAGCCTGGTACAAGTGTCTTTGAGTCACAACCTGACTCACGTGGCTTCACGACCTGGACCTCAGCTTGGCAAAGTAGTTCATCAACTGGGTGGGCCCGTTGCGCAAGTCTCATGGGCTAATAGTTCTGGTATACGTTCTTGTCTCTGAGTGAGACAAGGTCTTCTTCCTGTAAAAGAAACTGGAACCAAATCTGGAACAGAAAAACTGGAACCCAAAGTTTCTCAGGAACAAAGGGAACTGGATTCACAGGATACTCAGGAGCTGAAGAACCTGGAAAAACAGGAACAGCTGGATCTGGAAACAGAGGAACAGCTGGATCTGGAAACTCAGGAACAGCTGGAACTGAAGAATCAGGAACAACAGCTGGAACTGAAGAATCAGGAACATCAGCTGGAACTGAAGAATCAGGGACAACAGCTGGAACTGAAGAATCAGGAATATCAGCTGGAACTGAAGAATCAGGAACAACAGCTGGAACTGAAGAATCAGGAACAACAGCAGCTGCAGACGACTCAGGATACTCAAGAACTAAAGGATCTGGAACCATTGATGGAGTATTGAAGATGGCTGCTACTGTTGTCATCAGAGTAGTGAGAACTTCATGTGTGGGTGTGGGTGTCTTTAACGACATAGAGTCCATGAATTTGTGGGGTGCACCAATCATGTGCTCCCACGCTTCGCCTATGCGCGCTTCGCCCATGTGAGATGTATGGGGAAGGCAATTTTTGGCCTTCAGACATTTGTCAACCACTGGGTCATGGCAAATGTCTTCAATAGTCTGTAAGTCCTTGCAGGCTCCTATAAGGTTCGTTCTTGGGATGCTAAGGCAAGTGATCAAGACGATCAAAACTATGCCTAATCTCAGGTGCTTCCGCTTAGACAGGGGTTTGAAGCGGATTGGTTGATGTTTACTGGGTGCCTGAAGTTGAAGGTTGGCACGTTGATCTGGAGCTGGAATTGCGTAGCATTTTGGTCTCTGTGGCATTTGTCTGTTTGGGTAGGCCAAGAACTCAGGACTTTCTAGCCAGATCAATTCTATTAACTGTGTGGCAAGGTTGGGCCACTTCGCTTGGTTCACAAAGTTCTTATCTGTTAGCACATGTTGCCATTGTTCAGGGCTTAAAGATGTTTCAATTCTCTTCATTCTGTTGCCTCCATAGACGTAGAAATGTCTGCTTTGTTTGCAGATGTAGCTTGACATCTCCTTGCTGTCTGCATAGAAGGTGGTAGACTGTAGTTCAAGGCACAACGTCTTCGCTATCAAGTTGGTGAGCTTTACAGCCAAAGTGGTACCGCATAGTTCTAACCTTGGTACGGTGTGGCCTTCTTGCATGGTTAGTCTCACTTTTCCAAAGAAGACACCGAGACTGCAGCTCTCCCCGCTGTAGACTCTGATGTATCTTATGGTTGCAAACAAGATAACGTAAGTGTGGCTCTCCCCGCTGTAGACTGTGACGCGTCTTAAGGTTGCATTTGCCTTCGTTGACACATCTAAGGAAGCGTACGATTCTTTCTTTTGCACTGTGGCGGGTGAGCTGGAAACATACGTGCACTGCACTTGCATACTCTTGAGACATCTTGGGAGTACACTCCATGACTCCCGGTCTTGTAGACGTTGTTTGTCTTGTTTGTCCTCTATGGACAAGGCTAAGTTGTTGTGATTCTGACTGGTCTGGAACACTGTTGCTTCCAAAACAGGTTTGGTTGTCACGAGCACGCAGTGTTCTAGGAGTGGTTTTAGGTGAGGTGCTGTTCCATTACTGGGAATGGTTGGGGTTTGTGGTTGATCGACACAAACCGTCCCTCCTATGGCCCATCCGAGTTCTGTCTTAATGGCTACTGGGGTTCCTGGTGGACCTTTGATTCTCTCATCGGAGCCAATGGACTCTGGGGCGTCTCTTCCCACCATGAGTAGGATTTCAGCTTCAGGATCTAGAGGAGGGATTAAATCAGCTATGTGTGCTAAGTGAGGTATTTTTCTTGCCGCCTCTGGTGTTGAGATTTCGCTGTGGACATCTGGTAAGGTCTCCCATTCCAACACTGATGGTAACCGGAAATGTGAACTTCCATTTATCGCTTCTATGCGTAGACCAGTGATTTTCCTTCCCGCCGTGCGCATTGGTAATGTGCACGTATTTATTGCAAAATGCTTCAGTTCACTCGGGAGGTCAAAGAGGTCAAAAAGGCGGGCTTAGCTATAGTAACTTTGCTTTGTGGGTCTAGTATGGCGTACATCTTTACTGCCTTTTCAGGTTGCCCGTCAGGGTAGACTTTTGCAAGACAGACAGGTGAGCATGAAGGAGGGCATGATGAGTCGCCGCTTATAGCTGTGTAGTATGTCTCATACTGTTTTGGCTGCTCTTCGGAGTCAGTTTGAGTCTCCCTCGTCGAAGTCGCTTGTTGTGTCCCCTCAGAGGGCTTCTTAGTTAGAGATTGAGAAATGCTTATATATTTCAGAAAACTTCATAGTAGCTTCACCAAGTAGTGATAGGATAAGAAAAGTAACTTAAGAAAATTATTTCCCCACACAAGCACACGTGAGCTTCAAAAGGCTCTTGTAGATAGACACACATTTTTTTTTTCAGGAAAAGGATAGACAAATAATTAGACTTGACAGAATTAGAATAGAAACACCAAAAGTTACACAACAATAGAATAATTTTACACTGGATTCCCCCTGGAACAAAAATTAACACCTTTTAGACTTCTCTTTTCATCTCTTCTCATCCACCTCAGGTTCCTGAATTAGAACTAGAACTTACCATCATGAGGACTTTCCCCCCCCCCCTTTTTTCTGCTGTTGGACCTCCTATTCATGACAGGAACATACTCCAGGATGGAACTGCTGGCCCTGCGCGATTCCCCCCTCGCGCAGGCATGGCCCGGTACAATCTCAAGGGCCGGCCTCAATGAAGGGGTGTGGAACCCCGAGGGGTGGTATGCAGCAAAAAGGGAACTAAAGAAAAAAAAATTGAGAGTTTTCCTAGAGGGGTGTTTGGTTAAATTTTTAGGGGGTTCGGGGATGGCCAGGGGGGGCAGGGGGGATGCCTCTCTGAGGCCAAGGCCAGACCTGTCTGAGGGACGCGGCATCAGAACGGTGAGGGAGGAAGTTGGGGGGTCAAGGGAGGGTGGTGTGATCAGTACGGTCAGTGGGAGGGGTAGATATGGCGGGAGCAGAGGACCATATCGGGTTTTGGGAGCACGCACACGCTGTTTACAAGCTTGTGGATGCTCCGGTCCTCAGGGCTCTACTCGGCCTCCAGGGATCTTAGATCCTCGGGCCCGGGATCACCGGCTGATGTTATGCAACGCCAGGTCCATGGTAAATAAGGCCCCCCTCATCCAAGATCTTATTCAAGAGGGGGGTGCGGACCTGGCAGGTATCACCGAGACCTGGCTGGGCACGGAAGGGGGAGTGCCCCTCGTTGATATTTGCCCGCCGGGTTTCCAGGCATTCCATCAGCCAAGGACCCAGGGTAGGGGCAGTGGGGTAGCGGTCATTATAAGGGAGAGCCTATGTCCGAGGGAGACCACTGTGCCTCAGATAGACGGTGGAGAGTCCCTCCTTGTGAAGTGGGGGCAAGGGGTACAAGTGGGCCTGTTGATTATATACCTGGCTCCCTGCTATGTATCAACGGCCCTGCCTGAGCTGGCTGACGTAATAGCCGGGGTGGCAGTTGAGACNTATTTAAGCTAGCAGGACTGGCCTAAGGGTTATCTTAATTTGGTTTTAAAATAATTTTAAAAAGAAAAGGCCAATAATTTAATATTCTATTTTAATTACATTTTAAAATTAGTATTTTTGTATTATGTACCTGTTTTAGATGGCTGTAAGCCGCCCTGAGTCCGCTGGGAGAAGGGCGGGGTAGAAATTTAATAAATAATAAATAAACCTTTTGTCCCTGCAATAAATATAGATTATCTTCCTTTATGCCTTCTGCACAAATATTCCCATTCCTTTTGATGAGACACTTCCCATTTACAAAAATAGTCTCAAAACCTTGTTTGTCTAAATTAGACACACTTAACAAATTATGTTCCATCTCAGGTACACAAAGCACATTGGTAAACTTTGATTCCAAATATGGAATTTTTACATCGCCTCTTCTGATGACTTTTGCTTTCTGGCCATTTGCCAAAGCCACAGCTTCTTGTGCTACTGGAACCAACCTGCAAAATAATTCAGAGTCATTAACAATTGTTTGACTTGCCCCACTATCTATTAGCCACTTGTCTCTGTTGTTGCTATAGCAAACTTTTGCAACACCAAAATGTTCCTTTTGCAAATTAGTCTTCTTTGCATGCACAAATGTTCTTTGCTGCAAATTTTTCCTCTGCAAACAGTTCCTTTTCAGATGTGTGCTAGCTCCACAAATGTAGCAATTCTTTTCTTGCTGCTTGCAAAATCTCTCTTTTGTTGCAATTTGGTCCCATCTGCTGCTGGTTCCTGCTCCAGAGACTTGCAGTCTGGACCCCCTCCTCAGGAATTTCTCTTCCTCCTGGCTGCTCCTGAAATTGTGCTTCTCCTCTTCATTAAGCAAACATGCCTTTAAAGCCTCAAAATTTAAGTCCTTTTCTTCTTTGCACTCAAATATAGCAGAAACTGCGTCCCAGGTTTTATCTAAACTGTTCAACACCAATAAAACCTTCTGTGACTCAGGGAATTTAATCCCACGTTGTTCTAAATCCAAAAATAAACTTTGCATTTTATTTAAATGCTGTTCCACAGATTCACCTGGTTGCAAACAGGCTCTGTAAAGTTTTCTTGACAATTGCACTATATTGCATGCAGAAACATTCACGTGCACAGCTCTCAACTTCAGCCAAATTTCTTTTGCAGTCTTTAGATTTGCAACATTTAGAAACTGTTCATCATCTAAATTCAAGATGAGATAAGCCATGGCTTGATCATGGTTTTTCTTATCAGCAGCTGCAAACACTTGTGGAGGATTTTCTACAATATACCACAGCTCTTTTGCTTTCAGCAAACATTCCATCTTCGCAGCCCATATAATGTAATTCTTTTGGCCTAAACGAGGCACAGAGCCTTCCTTAAATTCCATTGCAGCCATTCTGCTAATTCTGCCTTGTTCTTATACTTTCTAAACACAGGCAATTTCTTCCAGCTTTAAATTACAATGCAGTCCTTAGTAAGCTCTGGGCCCATAACCTGTTAGAGAATTTAATTTCTCTGTTGGTGAAAATAAATCAGAGGCTCTCACAGTTGACTGCATTTAGCTGATTCAAATAAACTCTTTATATTCATAGCAAAATATTTACAATACCATACATTCTTCTTCACAGCAACATAGCACAAATGAATACTTCTTACAGCAGAGACAGACTTGAGACCTGAGACTGGATAACAATTCCAGCTTCTAACTCAATACCTTTTGCACAGACTCAGTAGCACTTTCTTCACATTGGCTGACTGAGTTACCACATGACTCTTCCTGCTCATGAATATTCCAACATAGACTGTCCATTTATTTGTCAGTGGGCAAACGTACAAAATCAGCAGGGGATCAAATGATTTTTTCCCTCACTGTACAGTAAATGGACTTGCAATCTCTTTGTTTTACAAATTTTTATTAATTTTTCAAATAAACATATACAAGTAATACAAATATGGTGCATTCCATTAAAAAACAAAAAAGAAAACCTACTCAATAAATTTTCAGAAATGATCGGCAGTCCCCCCCCCCTGCATCCACCCTCACTCCCTCAACCTTCCTACCTACTTCCCCTCTTCCTTCCCCTCTTACCCACATCCTCTCCTCCTTCCTCCTTTCCGACTGTCCTACACATCCCATCACCTTCTTTTCCACCTCCTCGGATGCAGTTTAGGGTTACTAGCCGACCATCTCCTTTTAAAAATAAAAATTACATTATTTTTCTATAACGTATAAACACCAAATTTTATATAATTCTACCCCTTATCCCCTTCCCCCCTCCCCCCCCCGGACTTCCCAGAACTGAGTACAGGGATAATCACATAACATCCCAAATCTAAATAAAGCTACCCAATCATAATACAAACAAATATTAACATACTTTAACTCTAATATACAATAATAAGCTTAAATATAATATATATATATAAATTATATTAAATATGTGTAAATATTAAAAAAAAGAAAAAAATATTTAATCAAAAGCTATATAATAGTTATTCATTTCATACTTTCTCTGAATATAATCTATCCATCTTCTCCATACCAAGATGAATTTTTCTTGAGATTGATCCTTCAAGTATGCGGAAATTTTAGCCATTTCTGCAAAATATGACACCTTCAGTCTCCAGTCATCCATAGTCGGTAATATCTCCTTCTTCCAATTTTGAGCAATCAATAACCTTGCTGCTGTTATACAATACAATATCAAATTCATTTCTTTAAGATCCAAATTTTCCATAATACCCAATAAAAATAATTGCGGTGTAAATTTTATCTTTTTCTTAAAAATCTGTTGGATGTTCCACCAAATCTTAATCCAAAAAGCCTTTACGTCCCTGCATGTCCACCAAATATGATAATAAGTTGCATCTAAATTGCCACATCTCCAACATTTTGGCTGCAAATTTGGATACATGCAAGACAATTTATGTGGATCTAAATGCCATCTGTAAAACATTTTGTAAAAATTTTCCCTTAAATTCTGTGCTTGGGTGAACTTGACATTTCTTAGCCAAATTACCTCCCATGTATCTAACATAATTGGTTCTTGAATATTTTGAGCCCATTTAATCATACAATCTTTAACTAATTCTGTTTCCGAATCCAGTTCTATTAAAACACTATAAATTCTCCTAATATGAGCTCTACTTTGATCTTTAATCTGCTTTATCAGGTTCACATCTTCCAAAGTTAAACCAAGCTTTTGATCTATACGCCACCTCTCAACCAGCTGACCATATAAAAACCAGGACTGGAGGATATTATCTTGTTTCAAATCATCCAATAATTTAAATTGCCAGTCCTGTCCCCTTAAAGTAAGTAAATCCTTATAAACAATCCCCTCCGATTTAACTCCCCTTGTAATTCCTTGTATTGCATGTTCCGGAAAGCCCAGATTGGGATTTTAAGATTTAATTTATAAAGATATTTCTTCCAAACTCTCAAAAGTGCAATTCTTACAATATGAGACTTAAAGACTTGATCAACTTTCTTATCAAAAAATAAATAGGCATGCCATCCATAAAATAAATCCCAACCTTCGAGAATCAGTATGTCTCTATTAGTTAGATTAATCCAATCACTAATCCAAGTTAAAACCACCGCATCATAATATAATTTTAAATTTGGGGCTTTAAGTCCCCCTCTTTCCCGTGCATCTTGCATAATTTTAAATTTAACCCTCGGCTTTTTACCCTGCCAGATAAATCTATTGATACCTCTTTGCCATTCATCCAAATTTGAGTCCTTTTTTAAAATAGGTATCATTTGAAACAAAAAAAGAAATTTGGGAAGAATATTCATTTTAACTACTGAAATTCTCCCTAACAAAGATAACTGTAACTTTTTCCATTCCTCTAAGTCCTTTGAAGTTTTTATCCATAACTTATCATAATTATTTTTATACAGTTTAACATTAGAGGCCGTAATATAAACACCCAAATATTTCACCTTTTTCACTATTTCAAAACCAGTTAAATTGATTAAAGTCTCTTTATCTTTTGTAAACATATTTTTAGATAATATTTTAGTCTTATTATTATTTACTTAGTTCTTACTGAGTCAATCGGTTGCGATAAGGTAAATACCAAATCATCAGCAAAAGCTCTAAGCTTGTAATGGTTCTTATCCAGAGTTATTCCTTTTATGGCCGATGATTCACGAACCTTAATTAATAAAATCTCCAAAGTCAGAACAAATAATAAAGGTGATAGTGGGCATCCTTGCCTCGTACCTTTCTCAATTTTAAATAAATCTGTCAATCCTCCATTTACTACCACTTGTGCTGATTGTAGTTGATAAATAGCCTTAAGCGCTGATAGAAATCTATACCCAAAATTCATTCTCTCCACCACTCGCAATAAAAATTGCCAATCCAATTTGTCAAACGCCTTTTCAGCATCCAAAAAAATAAAAGCCGCTGGAATTTGATTATTTTTGTCCAAATATTCAAGCAGATTCACAATTTGTCTAACATTGTTCTTCATGTATCTACCAGTTATAAATCCAGACTGATCCACATGAATAATCCGTTTCAGTACTTGCATTAGTCTATTAGCTAGAATTTTTGCAAAAATCTTATAATCCGTGTTCAATAAAGATATTGGCCTATAATTTTTAGGTTGGGTCAAGTCTTGATCCTCCTTTGGTATAAGTGATATAAAAGCACACCTCCAAGATGGTGGTACTTCTGCTCCAGACAAAATACTATTAAAAAGACTTCTCAAAGGTTCTAGCATTTCTTCCGATAACATTTTATAATATATTACAGTTAACCCGTCCGTACCAGGAGCCTTACCAACCTTTAGTTGTTTAATTGCCTCTGTAATCTCATCCAACACAATCAGACAGTTCATCATTCCTTGTTGTTCATCTGAAAGTCTAGGAAAGTTGGCTTGCTGCAAATATCTATCTATTTCAAAAGATTGTATATTCTCAGAGGCATATAATTTTGAAAAATATTCCAAAAAGGCCTTTTTAATCAAATCTTGTTGAAAAACTTCTTTGCCTTTATAGTTTATTTTCTCTATAACTCTTTGTTTTTGTTTCTTTCGTAATTGATAGGCCAACCACCTTCCAGGTTTATTTGCATTACAAAAAGTGTTGTGTTTCATATATCTCAGGTTAACTGCAATCTGATCAGCCATTAACATATTAAATTGTTCCTTCAGCATTGCAATAGATACCTTTAAATTATTATCCATTGGATTTAAAGAAAAAGCTTTTTCTTTTATTTTTATCTCTTGCTCCAAATCTTTACGCTTTTGTAACTGCTTTTGCCTATGGGCAGTATTCATTGAAATTAGAGCACCTCTCATAAATGCCTTGCTAGCATCCCACACCATTGACATAGAGGTACCCTTATTCATGTTCAGCATAAAAAAGTCTTTTAAATAATCTTTAAGTACCTGCAAATTAGACTCATATTTTAATAAATTCTCATTTAATCTCCAAGTCCTTCTACTTTCTCCTTCAGTTGAAAGTTCCATCCACACAGTGCTATGATCAGATAGAATCCTAGGAAAAATCTTCACTTTCTTAACCCTGGGGAATAAATCATTGGTTATCAAGATAAAGTCAATTCTAGAATGAAAACAATGTCTGTCTGAAAAATAGGTAAAGTCACTTTCTCCTATATTCCAATCTCGCCAAATGTCTCTTAACTCCAAATCCTCTTGCAATGCAAAAAAACTTTTAGGCAATTTGAGTCGATACTTTAGAGAAAGTCTTTTTATCTTTCATAGGATCTATAACACCATTCCAATCTCCCATCATAATAACAGATTTGTAATCCAATTGAGTTATCTTCTGATGTAAAAGTTTATAAAATTGTTTCTGCTGCTGATATTGATTAGGTGCATATAAACCAACGATAAGACATTTTTTCCCATTCAATAAAAGTTCAATAAGCACAAATCTTCCTTCTGTATCAAAATCTATTAATTTTGGCAGTAATTCTTTCTTAACATAAAGAACTAAACCCGCTTTTTTCTTTGGTGCTGGAGCAATAAAATGAAGTCCCAATCCAGAATTAATCAAACACTTTTGATCTTTTAACGTAATATGCGTTTCTTGCAAACATATAATATCATTTTATGTTGTTTCAAATAGTAAAATATTTTCTTTCTTTTTTGTGGTGAATTCCAGCCGTTAACATTCAATGTCAGCAACTTAGCCATCTTTTGGCTTATGAAGCTTCTGGAGCATTCCTTGCATATCTGACATAACAGATCTCTTTGGCCTTGCTCCTCCCACCGGCTCTGAGGTAAACGAGTATGTTTGGGGTGCAGATTCTTTTGGTTGTTCTTTTTCCTTGCGCTTATAAGCTGCACGTGTCATTCTTTGCTCCTTTGGATCATCTTTTACATCAATCAGTTGTTGACTCTGAGAATCTCCTGCAGATGGCGATATAGCTCCAGGCAACTCAACAAATAGTTGTTCCACTGAATCTTCCATTCCTTTAGCTCTTGATGCAGATGGTGAATCAGCTTTCAGGACCGTTAAGTAGAATTCTTTAGCCTTTTGAACCGTATTTAATCTATAGCGAGTCCCTGCAAAATTCACAATCATTCCAACAGGTATATCCCATCTGAAAGGCAACTGCTGCTTTTTTAACTCTTGTGCCAAAAAGGCAAATTCCTTCCTTTTTCTTAAAATTTTTGGAGGTATTTCTTTTAAAAGTATAACATCTTGAGCAGCAATCTGAAATCTCTGCTGGTAAAAAGCTTGTATAATCTCATTACGACATGTTTTTCTAGTAAAATAAACAACAACATCTCTAGGTAGTTTCCTCTGACGTGCAACCCATGAGTTTACTCTATAAGCTTTTTCGATTTCTCCATAAATAATTTCAGGATCGCACTCAAAAACCAGAGCCAGAGCCGCTGCTATTTCCTCCTTCAGTTTTTCCTGTAAGTCTTCTTTTAGGCCTCTAATCCGCACAGCATACTCCATTTCTCTATGTTGTGACATTACTATATCGTTTTGAGCAATTTCCACACCTTCTTCCACTTTTTCCAATCTCTCCTCCATTCCTTCCATTTTCTCTATTACTTCATCCACCCGTCCCTCTATACGATCTACATGAGCTGCAAAGCCTTGAAAAATTTGTGATATGTTCTCACACAGTTCATCATTTTTCTTACTAAGAAGCTGTTCTGTTTCCAATCTCATTTGCTGTACTGTCTGCTTAGAAGCTTGTGCCAAAGCTTCCTGTAATTATTTAAGAGTAATAGAGGGGGGGGTGAAGGTGGAGGAGATTTAGGTTTCTGTTGTGTGACTTGCACAACTGGGGAAGAAATAGCTGTTTTAGATACTGCAGAAGTTCCAGTACGTTTAGAAGCCATTCTGAAAACACTCTGAATATAATCATATATAATCCAAAGCAAAAAAAAAAACCCAGCAAGTGTTTAACCAAACTTTCCTTGAGTTTAAAAAAGTCTTTACAATGTATCAATCCACAACCGGAAGAGAAGTGAAAGTTTTCCTTTGAAACAAAGAAACAGCTCACCCACAGCCATTTTCTTCTCAAGTTAACTATAACAATTGAGAAAGATGCCTTTAAATCTTCTGAGTTAAAGTCTTTTTTTTCAATCAAAGTCCAATTTTCCTGGTCAGTTCTGTCTGTTGATAAGTTTACTCACGATTAGAAATCTCAATAAATATCAGAGGTGGAGACGACATCTAGCTTCGCTGCAAAATGAAGACATCCCGAGCTGCGGAGAAAGCTCTGAGCTCCGGAGGAGTTCTCACCTTCGTCCCCCCTGGAAAGCTCCTGGGGGGACTAGGGAACTCTACTCCTACTCAGAGTAGAACTCGCCCTCTCTCCTTCTCCCGGAGAGAAAGCTCAAGCCGCCTAACAGCTGATACGCGCTGTTTCGGCGGCTTTAACGCAGACCTGGACGGGAGGCTAGCAAAAAGCCTCCATCGGCCGTCATCCGGCCACCGGAAGTCTCGGACTTGCAATCTCTTGACAAGCAAGTGAGCAAAGGAACTTTCTGTATTTGGATGTGCAAGCAGAAACAAATTCTACACCACATTTTTTCAGTCTCATCACTCAAGGGGAGTACCTGCATCCCAAATAAGTGTGATTTGGATAACCTGTTATATTATATCTTTTTTATTTTTTTTTTATTTTTTACAATCATAAGCATAAATAAACACAAAAACAAGTAAAATCCCCCACCACCACCCGGACTTCCCAAACCTAATCCCAGGATAATATTCATATATAAGTAAACAAATACTAATATCTCTAACTCCACAAAATATCTTAATCTACATAAAGAGATGGAAAGAGTAAACAAAATAAAAGAAATCTAAAAACCTAAGTTGTATTCTACCACTCTGTGCTTCTTTTGAATATAAACAATCCATCTTCTCCATATCGATAAAAATTGTTCATTCGAATAGTTTTTCAAGTAAGCCGAAATCTTTGCCATTTCAGCAAGATTCGAAACTTTCAATCTCCAGTCTTCCATTGTAGGCAGAGTTGGGCTCTTCCAGTTTTGGGCTATCAGCAAACGAGCAGCAGTTAAACAATAAAGCA
>NW_015388377.1:164257-165932 GCF_001527695.2 Protobothrops mucrosquamatus
CCCAAGAATTCACTCTGAAGACGCGTTCTATTTCATCGTAGATTAGTTCCTGCCCACAAGCCAAGGCATCTGCCAATGCTTCTGAGATTACTTCTCTTAATTTTTCTTTTGAATCCTCAGCCAGCCCACGAATTCGAATCGCGTACTCCATGTCCCGGAATTGAGCGACCAAGACGTCACCTTTAACATTTTCCAAGCCTTCCTCTACGAATTCCAATCTTTGCTCGCTCATTTCAGCCCTCTGTTCATTTTCCTCCACCCTTTCTGCCACCCCATCTACATATTCGGCCAAACCTTGGAAAGCAGTTGTCATATTCAAACGGAAGCCCTCATGTTTCTGTAATAATTCTTGTTGTTGCTGTATTAATTGATCAATCTTATTCTCAATTTTAGCATCCATTTTTTGTAACATCTCTGTCATTTGCTTAATACTTTCAGTCACTAAATCCTGTAATTCTTTACCAGAGGGCGGTGGAGGTAAGGAGGATGGCGGTAGGGGTGGCGGGTGGGAAGCCGGCTTAGAAATTTGTTGGAGCGGCTGGGGAGTCGGAGAAGTAATTGATTTTAAAGTTGTGGGCACCACTCTTCTCGAAGCCATATTAGCAATTTAAAATTTCAATCTATATAGAAGTCTTTTTAACAGTTAGTCCAAAGCAAGTAGTGAAAGTCTTAAAAGTAGCGAAAATTCCAGACCGGAAATCCAAATCACTTTCGTTTCTTCTTGCTAAAAAGTTTCATTCCAGCGCCATTTTAAGATCACTTTCACTCCGTCCACCCCAAGTATAGGGAAGATCAGAATATTCCAAGTTAGAGTAAGATCCAGAATAGAAAACAGACTTCCAGGGTCGGTTTGTCTGCATATAATAACTCACAGTTCAAATTAAGTTGCAGCGGTGGCGGCGGCTTCTAGCTTCGCCGAAGCGAAGGCGTCCTGGATCGCGGAGAATCCTCGGGGCTCCGGAGGAGTTCTAACCTACATCGTCCACAAAGGACGACTCGGGAACTCAACTCCTACCCCGGGCAGCTCACCGATCCCCTTATGCCCGGGGGAAGGGTATCAAGCCGTTTGACAGCTGATGCTTGCTGTCAAAACGGCTTTTACGCAAAAACAGGCGGGAGGCAGCTGTCGGCTGCGTCCAACGAAGTCGCCTGCACACCGGAAGTTGGGATTAAAGACATTGGGATTAAAGAAAAACTATTATCTCAGCGACCAACAGATATTAACTTGAAGGCTTCTATTAAATTGCTTAAGGATCAATTCAACATGTTAATTGCTGATCAGGTGGCCACCAATTTGAAATATATTAAACATAATATATTTGCCAATGCAAATAAACCAGGGAGATGGTTGTCTTACCAATTACGCAAGAGACAAAAAGCCAGAGTTATATCAAAAGTTTTGGTCAAGGGTCGTGAGGTATATCAACAAGAACTGATTAAAAAAGCATTTATAGAATTCTACTCACACTTATATTCTTCAGGGAGCATAAAAACCGAGGATATTGATAAATATTTACAATCTTCATCTACTTACAAACTTACATTAGAACAACAGAAACTTATGAATGAAGAAATTACTGCAGATGAAATCTTAAATGCAGTTAAACAATTGAAAGCTGGTAAAGCCCCTGGTACAGATGGTTTGACAGCAATTTATTATAAATCATTGTCAGCT
>NW_015388377.1:166333-175778 GCF_001527695.2 Protobothrops mucrosquamatus
AGGTACTAGACAAGGTTGTCCACTTTCTCCACTATTATTTATACTGTCTTTGGAAATCTTGTTGTCCAGAATTAGAGAATCTCCAATGATTAAAGGTTTAAAGATTTCTACTAAAGAATATAAACTTAAAGCTTTTGCTGATGATTTAGTTTTTACATTGACTCAACCAATCGAATCACTGGAATTTTTGTTGCAAGAGGTGGATAACCTGTTATAGACCCTCGCCTTACAAATGTGTGTTTGCCACATGCAAGAGGATATGCATCCTACACAGAGACAAATGCATTTTTGTGCATGCACATACGCTATACATAAATATAGTTACAGTTTCTGGTCCTCAAGGTGGTAAAGAAGCTTAAAAGTGAACTATGAAGTTAGATGGGAAAGTTTCTAGTATTTAAAGTGTCAGTACCTTAGTGACTATGCCTTCCTGAATAGCTAAAGGAGATTTGACAAGTTATATTTTTGAGAGAAAAGGTATCATTTAACTTACACGATACACTGAATTCATCCTGTCACCTCTATTCTGAGATATGCAAACTGTACTTTTCCAAATAAGTGAAGGAGCAACATTTAACAGATGTAACAAAAGTCAGTAAAGTGAGAAGCATCTTTAGTGACTAGGATTTTCTTGGGTGATCTGTTGCTTTTTTCTACTCTACAAACACTTGTGGAGGAAGGGAATTGAGGAAAATTTACTATGCTTTAAGTATTGAAATTTTAGAAAGTAAAGCAGTGTTAAAACCCCAAACTTCTAAAATCATAGTTCAGTCACATCTTTCAGTTTTTATAATTCAGTTTATAATCAATAGATGTTTCAAATGGTCCCACTTTTGAGCTCTAGGAAAAATGCATTTTTTTCATAATGCTACTCTATTTGCTGTATTTTAAACCACAGTGAATACAGAAGTAAGTACATCAAGGTAAAGTTATGAATAGGCTAGGTACTGGATGCAAAGTATCAGGTTGAGTTCATGAATGGCTTTCAGTGTAAGAAAGTTTTTGTGTTCACTATTAAACTCCAAATTACATATTTGAAAGAAAAGCATATGTTATGCAAGTCTAACTATATGGTCATAGTCAATTTTGCCAGTTCTCAATTTGTAACATTGAGAGATGGTGTTATGATCAGCACTGAAGGATCCACCCATTAAATACTAGAACTTTTTGAATCAACAGGTCCCCCACCAAAACTCTAATCAAATACAATAGGAAACTAAGTAAACACATTTAGTTCCTCAAATTAAAGCCATAGGTGTAATGAATTATACATCTATGCTGTGTTGACCTTTTTAAGTTGTCTCTGTATCTTCAGCCTTCCTAAACATTTCCCAAATGGCCAACAACCGGTGTCTGGCTAATAATAGATGCATAGAAAATATGGCCTTAACATGGAGATCAACTCAAGGTGTTCAGTAAATCCCATGTTGAGATAGCATGTATTATGGCAGTGGCTGCTTCAGCAAATTATATTCCAAGAACATCCACTAAGCTAGTGCTGGTGGGGATTAGTTTCCCTTTGTACATCCGTTGTGGTGAAAAATAATTGTCCCATATATTTGGACTCCAACAGATAAAACTGATCTTAACAATGAAGTCTAGATGTGTTTTACATATTCAGAAATGTAACGAGTATATTCATACCATTCAGAAGTTAGCTTCTTTGTATCTATTCTACAGCACTTTTTGGTCTAGGTTCCTTTGAAACATCTGGAAAAGTGTTTAAGAGTAAATGTGTGATGGTTATAGCCAGTGCTTTTTTTGTAAAAAAAAAAAAAAAAGGTGCCGGAACTCACACGTCATACAACCTGCCTTGCCTACCCTACAAGGTTCCATCCAAAAAAGGTGCTGGAACTCCATTCTGGGCGTTCTATGACAAAAAAAGCCCTGGTTATAGCAAGGACTAAGGCTCAGTAACTTATTTGCTTTTTCTTGCTCAGTAATTTGTAAAAAAACCAAAAGTGTCTGCAAGCAGGAAATTATAAAATAAGCCAATATATTTTGACATTGGGAAGCCTTTTCAAGGAAAAAGTACAGTATTTGGTTTAAGATTATGCAGATTAATATACAATACATAAAAGAGCAGTCTCTTATTTATATAATACTTCAAAGGTTGGTTAATTTTTGTGAACTGTTAACTATAGTTGTACATTTCCAGATTAATTTGGGAAATGTTTTTATGTGTACAGAATTAAAACCTGTAAATTAATGCATTTACCTGAACAAGAACAACTACATTACCAAAGGCAAACATTTACTGATGCTTTAGTTAATAAATTTGAAATGGCAAGATAATGCATCAGTAGCAAATAAATAAGATAGGAAAAAATAGAAAAATATCTTTAAAATAGGTATTACCATTGCTTTCTAACTCCTGAAAATCAATTGGTTATCAGTAAATTCTTGCTTGCAGGGCTTATTTAATTTAGGCTGGTGTCTACAAGGTGTATTGTTCAACATGAGTCATCATCTCATTTAAAGACCACACAGATGTGCCAGGACTCTGCGTACACCATTTGCAATTTGTAGCTGAGGGAGTTTAATGCATGTTGGCTAACACACTATCTGCACTATTTAAATAGGACACCCGAATGTAGGAAATCATGCAGGCTAAATATACTGCAGTGTGTAATGTTCAGAGAATGCCACACTTTCCTTTTCCTGTTCTTCACCATTCATTCCTACATGAGTCGCATGGAAGCAAAAACAACATGCTTTTGTGCAATGAATCATGTGCCTATAGAATCATACAGGCAGCATCTTTCTGTGGATCTCCAAATTCATCAGGAGGCCCTCCTTGCAATTACTGTGAAATCCTTAACAACCAGTTAGCTGAAACTTAACAACCAGCCCAGAGGATGATCTGATAAGTATGCTAACACCTGCTCCATTGCTTCCTAGCAAAACCTATTTCATTGTATAAGGCAGGGGTGTCAAACTGCCGGCCCACGGGCCGGACGCATCATCCAGAAGCCGCGCCCACTCCACCCCACCCCATTGCCGGCAATGGCAAAACCGTCCCGATACGTTGCGCGACCTCATGTGACATCGCAAGTTTGACATGTCTGGTATAAGGTATCAGGTACAGTGAGGGGAAAAATTATTTGATCCCCTGCTGATTTTGTACGTTTGCCCACTGACAAGGAAATGATCAGTCTATAATTTTAAAGGTAGGTTCATTTTAACAGTGAGAGACAGAATAACAACAAAAAAATCCAGAAAAACACATTTGAAAAATGTGATTTACATTTTAATGAGTGAAATAAGTATTTGACCCCTTCGCAAAACATGACTTAGTACTTGGTGGCAAAAGCCTTGTTGGCAATCACAGAGGTCAGATGTTTCTTGTTGGCCACCAGGTTTGCACACATCTCAGGAGGGATTTTGTCCCACTCCTCTTTGCAGATCCTCTCCAACTCATTAAGGTTTTCATTCAGATGTTCATTGGCAAACTTCAGACGGGTCTGTACATGTGCTTTCTTGAGCAGGGGGACCTTGCGGGCGCTGCAGGATTGCAGTCCTTCACGGCGTAGTGTGTTACCAATTGTTTTCTTGGTGACTATGGTTCCAGCTGCCTTGAGATCATTGACAAGATCCTCCTGTGTACTTCTAGGCTGATTCCTCACCGTTCTTAATGATCGTTGAAACTCCACGAGCTGAGCTCTTGCATGGAGCCCCAGACCGAGGGAGATTGAGAGTTATTTTGTGTTTCTTCCATTTGCAAATAATCGCACCAACTGTTGTCACCTTCTCACCAAGCTGCTTGGCGATGGTCTTGTAGCCCATTCCAGCCTTTTGTAGGTCTACAATCTTGTCCCTGACATCCTTGGAATCTGATTGATTGATTGATTGATTGCTTCTGTGGACAGGTGTCTTTTATACAGGTAACAGGCAGAGATTAGGAGCACTCCCTTTAAGAGAGTGCTCCTAATCTCAGCTCATTACCTGTATAAAAGACACCTGGGAGCCAGAAATCTTGCTTATTGATTGGGGATCAAATACTTATTTCACTCATTAAAATGCAAATCAATTTATAACTTTTTTTGAAATGTGTTTTTCTGGATTGTTTTGTTGTTATTCTGTCTCTCACTGTTAAAATAAACCTACCATTAAAATTATAGACTGATCATTTCCTTGTCAGTGGGCAAACATACAAAATCAGCAGGGGATCAAATAATTTTTTCCCCTCACTGTACATGCCTGTATCTTTGGGGGAGAGGTAAATAGCTGGAAAATTACTTTTCACACAATTTTCAGTCTCTTCCACTCAGTTTTGTTTGGCCAAGGAAAACATTTTTGCTTTTAAGCTATTTGTCAGAATTTTGTCCATGTATGAAATGATACAATATGCACGGTTCGCTACCCATCTCACATAAAGAATAACATGAGTTGGAAGGGACCTTGGAGGTCTTCTAGTCCAACCCCCTGCTCAAGCAGGAGATCCTATACCATTTCAAACAAATGGCTGTCCAATCTCTTCTTAAAAACCTCCAGTGATGGAGCACCCACAACTGTTGGAGGCAAGCGGTTCCACTGGTTAATTGTTCTCACTGTCAGGAAATTTCTCCTTAGTTCTAGGTTGCTTTTCTCCTTGATTGTTTTCCATCCATTGTTTCTTGTCTTGCCTTCTGCTGCTTTGGAAAATGGGTTGATCCCCTCTTCTTTGTGGCAGCCCCTCAAAAATTGGAACACTGCTGTCATGTCACCCCAAGTCCTTCTTTTCACTAGACTAGATCTATCCAATTCCTGCAATCGTTCTTCATATGTTTTAGCCTCCAGCCCCCTAATCATCATTGTTGCTCTTCTCTGCACGTTTTCTAGAGTCTCAACATCTTTTTTCTGTTGTGGTGACCAAAACTGGATGCAATATTCCAAGTGTGGTCTTACCAAGGCATTATAAAGTGGTACTAACACTTCACGTGATCTTCATTCTATCCCTTTAATGCAGCCTTGGACTGTGTTGGCTTTTTTTGGCAGTTGCAGCATATTGGTCATATTTAAGTGGCTGTCCACTAGGACTCCTAGATCCCTCTCACAGTTACTGCTGTTGAGCCAGGTATCACCTATTCTGTACCTGTGCATTTGGTTTTTCTTGCTTAAGTGTAAAACTTTTCTCACCACTGAATTTCATTTTGTTACATAGTGCCCAGTGTTCTATTCCAGGGCTTTTCAACCTTTTCACAGATTGTACCACTGTTAGGACATGATAATATTCGAGTACCACCAGTGCTTAACTTAGCAAGGTGTCAAAAACTTGATGACTAAAAAAAAAGGGGGGGGATTTTGGGTTTTACTGATTAGATTGATTTGTTGTTGTAGAAGTGGCTAGTTTATACTATTATGAAAAAGTAAAAAGTTGAGGTTTGATGTTAATGCTTCATTCTACTACAACAGAGGAAGTTGGAAGTCAATGCCTTTTCTTTTCCCCCTCTCCCCCTCACTTTTCTTCCCCTTTTTCCTCTCCACTGTGTCCTACTATTTGCATTTGTATTTTTGTATTTTATTCTATAATCTAATAAAATGTTACAAACCATAAAAAAAGAAAAAAAGTACTGGTTTTAATTTCTTCGGTGGTGGTTCCTTTGCTGAATCACTTTTCCTTTGCAATGACGAATGTTATGATGAATTTATCCATATTTATTAATATGCACCACTACCTTGGTGGTCAGCTGGCTGGTTGGCTCTTCTTCCTCTCTCCCTCTCCTCTCTCTTTCTCCTCACTACCTACTGGGCTCTCCTTCCACAGCCTCTGCTCCCTCTCTCTTTCTCCACTGCCTGCTGGGCTCTCCTTCCACAGCCTCTGCTCCTTTTTCCATCCCCTTCTCTTTCCCCATCTTTTTTTCCCCTCTCCCTCTCCTGCTAAAACCTCTTCCTTTTATATCCTCCTCTCTCCCCCAATCCTCCTCCTTTTCTCTTCCGGGTGTGCTGGAAGCACCGATCAGCATGTAGCTGCACACACCAAACCCCGGCAGCTCCAGCCGACACTCTCACCCCAAGGCCTGTCTGCTGCTCTCGGTGATAGCAGAGGCTGTTGGAAGTGCTGATCCTGGGCTTTCAGCAGAGCCCCAGCATCACTGCAGCTCCAGCTGACTCCCCACCCAAAGGCTGCGTGCGGTTGCCAGCCACCCCCGAGGCCTCCGGAAGCGCCGATCAGCTGGAGCCACACGCACTGATCCTGGCCCCTCAGCAGAGCTCCAGCAACACCATAGCTCCAGCTGACTCTCCCCCAGGCCTGTGCGGTGCTGCTGCCGCTTCAACTCATCACCGCTTCAGCTCATCCCCCCAGTTACACTTGTCTAGGTCGCATACCACCTGCCAGGTGCCGAAGTACCTCCAGTGTTGTAGTCTGTCGAGATCCTTCTGGATCTTGAGCCTATCTTGTGGGGTGTTGGCTATTCCCACCAGCTTGGTGTTGTCTGCAAATTTGATGAGTTCCCCTTCTATCCCCTCATCTAAATGGTTTATGAAGACAGAATCTTGGGGTACCCCATTGCATACTTCCCTCCATGTAGATGTAGTTCCATTGATGACTATATGTTGAGGGCAGTTGGTCAGCTGGTTACAAATCCATCTGATGGTGACTCTAGCCCAGTGGTTCTCAACCTTCCTAATGCCGCGACCCTTTAATACAGTTCCTCATGTTGTGGTGACCCCCAACCCCCCATCCAGCTGGCCAGGGAGGGGGGGCAGGAAGGCCGCTCCGCCCAGCCTGGTTGGAGAAGCACCCAGGCGGGGAGAGGGAGAGAGAGCGCGAGAGAGAGAGAGCCAAGAGGGCGACAGCACCGGCAGAGCTTAGTTCAGCCTCCTCCGCGGAAAGGGCCGCGAAGCAACGCAGCCTCCCTTAGGACAGGGGTAGGCAACCCAAAACACTCAAAGAGCCACTTGGACACGTTTCCCACCGAAAACAAAACACTGGGAGCCGCAAAACCCTTTTGATATCTAAAATGAAGATAACACTGCATATATCCTTTTTTACCTTTTATGTATGTATGTATGTATGTATGTATGTATGTATGTATGTATCTGTGTTTGTGTGTGTATATATAAAATAAAGGTAAACAAGGACATATGCAGTCTTATCTTCATTTTAGATGTCAAAACGGTCTCTCTCTGTCTCTCTCTTTCCTCTCTTTCCTCTCTCTTTCCTCTCCCTCTCTCTTTTTCTCTCTTTCCTCTCCCTTTCTCTTTCTCTTTCCTCTTTCTCTTTCCTCTCCCACTTTCTCTCTCTCCCTCTTTCCTCTCTTTTTCTCTTTCGTCTCCCCCTCTTTCTCTCTTTCCTCTCCCCTTTCTCTTTTTTCTCTCTCTTTCCTCTCCCTATTTTTCTTTCCTCTCTCTCTTTCTCTTTCCTCTCTCTTTCTCTTTCCTCTCTTTCTCTTTTCTCTCTCTTCTCTCTCTCTTTCCTCTCTCTCTTTCTCTCTTTCCTCCCTCTTTCTCTTTCTCTCTTTCCTCCCTCTTTTCCTGTTTCTCTCTTTCTCTTTCCTCTTTCTCTCTTTCCTCTCTCTTTCTCTTTCCTCTCTCTTTCTCTCTCTTTCCTCTCCCTCTTTCTCTCTTTCTCTCTTTCCTCTCTCTCTTTCTCTCTTTCCTCTCTCTTTCTCTCTTTCCTCTTTCTCTTTCTCTTTCCTCTCTCTCTCTTTCCTCTCTTTCTCTCTCTTACAGCAGCATCGTCGGGGGTCCCCGCCGCCGCTGGCCCGGCCTCTGCCGCATCCTCAGCTGAACGGGCAGGGAGGGGGAGCAGGACGGGAGGCAGCGGCTCCAGTGGCGACGACCCGGCTGTATTGTCAGGGGTCCCCGCCACCCCCGGCCCGGCCACCACCCCCACTGGGACTCCACGCTGCCCGGCCTCGCCCTCCGCCCATCGATGGAGCCGTGGTGGGGACAGCGCCCGCCCGAGCTGCCTGGGGGGCAGCAGGAGGAAGGACAGGAGGAGGGTGAGGAAGCAGCCACCCTATCCGGGACTCCGTGCTGCCCGGCCTCGCCCTCCACCCATCGATGGAGCCGTGGTGGGGGCTGGTGCCCCGCGGCCCCCGCCAGCCCCTCCGCCAGCCTGGCTGCTCCCTCCCCAGGTACCCCTCTTGCCCTGGCACTCGCCCGAGCCACCCGGGGGGCACCAGGAGGAAGAAGGAGAGGAGGAGGGCGAGGAAGCAGCTGCCGCCGCCCCAGCCGGGACTCTGCGCTGCCCAGCCTCGCCCTCCGTCCATCCAATGGAGCCGCGGTGGGGGCTGGTGCCGCGCGGCCCCTGCCAGCCCCTCCGCCAGCCCGGCTACTCCCCTCTCAGGTACCCCTCTTGCCCCGGCGCTTGCCCAAACCACCCGGGGGGGCACCAAGAGGAAGAAGGAGAGGAGGAGGGTGAGGAAACCAGTGCCGCTGCCCCAGCCGGGACTCCGCACTGCCCGGCCTCGCCCTCCGCCCATCCGATGTTGCCGTGGTGGGGGCTGGTGCCGCGCGGCCCCTGCCAGCCCCTCCGCCAGCCCGGCTGCTCTCCCCCAGCTACCCTTTTTGCCCCGGCGCCTGCCCGAGCCGCCCGGGGGGCACCAGGAGGAAGGAGAGGAGGAGGGCAAGGAAGCAGCCGCCGCCGCCCCAGCCAGGACTCTGCGCTGCCCGGCCTCGCCCTCCGTCCATCCGATGGAGCCGCGGTGGGGGCTGGTGCCACGCGGCCCCTGCCAGCCCCTCCGCCAGCCCAGCTGCTCCCCCCCAGGCACCCCTCTTGTCCCGGCACCCGCCCGAGCTGCCTGGGGCACAGCAGGAGGAAGAAGGGGAGGAGGAAGAGGAGGGCAAGGAGATAGAGGAGCGGTGTCTCGGTTCCTAAGACCCATCGGAAATATGTGTCCAGAATCGACATGGTGTGGATGTCAGCCGATTTAAATTTAGAAGTAGAGGATATCGTAATTGATACAAATACTTGGGCTGACCACAATCCGATTAGAATTAGATGGAAGGGGCAAAAAAACATGAGGAGATGGACTCTGAAAAGGGCAATTTTAAATCATAAAGAATTCAAATTAAAATTAGAAGAACAATTGGACTTGTTTTTTAAGTTCAATAAGAAGGAAGATACAAATTGCCAAAATTTATGGGACACAGCTAAAGCCTACATGAGAGGAGTTGCAATCTCTTACATGGCCAGGCAACATAAAATCAAAACACAACGTCAAAGACAATTAGAAGAAGAGCTAAGTAAAGTTGAGGAAAACTTGCAAAGGGAACCACAAAGATGCGATCTGAAGCAGCAGATAAATTTAATCAAATATAAGATGGATATCATAGTGAAGGAAGAGTTAGGACAGCAGATAAAACGTACTAAACAAAATTTCTTTGAAAACGCCAATAAACCAGGGAGATGGTTGGCTTATAAAATCAAAAAACATAACAACAAGCAGAGGGTTACCAAACTTTATAATGCCAAGGGTGACATGCTATGCCAGAACGAAGGAAAGAAACTAGTGGC
>NW_015388377.1:176635-177812 GCF_001527695.2 Protobothrops mucrosquamatus
CTGAAACTCTACAATTTTAAATTGGGTATAATTTTATATTATTATAGTGGGTTTTAGGACAGGACAAATAATTTAATTAGTTTTAAATATTTTAAATATTATGGTATTGCTGTTTTATTAATGTGCCTGTTCACCGCCCTGAGTCCCGCAAGGGAGAAGGGCGGTATATAAATCAAATAAATTTGAATTTGAATTTTGAGGTACTAACTAGAGTAATTCGGCAAGATGAGCAGATCAAAGGTCTAGAGATTAAGAAAGAGACATATAAAATACAAGCCTTCGCAGATGACTTAGTCTTTATAATCGAAGAACCATTACAATCAGGGATAAGATTGATGGAAATACTGAGCAGATATGGGGAGATAGCTGGCTTAAAGATAAATAAAGAAAAAACTAAAATGCTCGTCAAAAACGTGACCAAAATCCAGGAAAATGAATTGGTTGACAGAATAGGTGTTCAAATTACAAACAAAGATATTTAGGGATACAATTGTCTGCCAGATGCGTTACACTTAAAAGGGATAATTACGATAAATTAATAGAACAGATCCAAAAAGATCTTGATATTTGGACTAACTTGCAGCTCTCTTTGATGGGCAGAATTGCGGTGATTAAAATGAATGTGCTACCGAAAATTTTATTCTTGTTCCAATGCATACCCATAAAATTAGACAAGAATTTTTTTCAGAATTTGAATAAAATTATGCTTAAATTTATCTGGCGAGGAAAAAGAGCAAGGATTAAATTAAAATCATTGCAGGACTCAAAGGAAAGAGGGGGATTTGGCCTTCCTGATTTGGAGAAATACTACCAGGCTATAGTACTAGTATGGGTAAGGGACTGGATATTACTAAAGAACAGAAGATTATTATGCCTAGAAGGCCATGATCTACAAATAGGATGGCATGCTATATTTTGGGACCATAAATATAAAATACATAAATATTTTCGAAGGCACTATATTAGAAAAGCTCTTACTGATGTATGGGCAAAAATTTGGCAACCAAATTACACTCAGGTACCGAGTTGGATCTCATCGTTAGAAATGCATGTGCATCCAAAATTTATCCAATTAGATAGGATCATAACATATAAAAATATTTTAGATGAAAGAGGGGAATTGAAATCCAGGAAAACCCTCCAGGATGAAGGGATAGATCTAGAATGGTGGGCATAC
>NW_015388377.1:178313-185405 GCF_001527695.2 Protobothrops mucrosquamatus
GAATATTTTGAAATCTGGGACAAATTTTACCGCTGGTATGAATCAAGGAGAACCGCTCGGATCTTAAGCTAACGATAGGATTGAAACATACATATAATTGTACATATAATTGTATATATAATTGTATTGTGTAGAAGAATGAGGTTTATATAGAGGTTAAGGATGATGTATTAAGTTTTTGTATCACGAGAAACAAATTATTAGGAATATTTACTCTGGAATGCCACGTATGTCCATTTTTGTTTTAATTGTATTATAAATAAAAAACTTTAAAAAAAAAAAAAGGAAATATGTGTTTTCCGATGGTCTTAGGCGACCCCTGTGAAAGGGTCGTTCGACCCCCAAAGGGGTCGCTCCCCACAGGTTGAGAACCGCTGCTCTACTGAGATATTGTTTTGGCTAACTAGTTCCCAAGCACATTCTTCCTCCTCCCCTCCAGCACCATCTAATTTTAACTCTAAAAGTAATACACAGGTTAAATAGAAAATGTCTGCATCTTCATATATTGTCAAGCAAGAACATCCGATGTTAGCAGCATTGACATCTGGCCCCCCTTACAAAAAGGACAGATCCTGTAATGTAAACAAAAGCATATGTTAAGGACTATTTTTCGGTTTGTTGGGGTGTTTCGCATGAAAACTTTTGATGAGTCTGTCAGCTTTCACCTCACTGGATTTCACCCAGGTGGCTTCAGACAACGGGTATCCCTTCCATTGTACTAGGTACTGCAATTTCCCTTTAAAAATTCTAGAGTCAAGAATACGTTTCACTTCATAGTGGGTCTCTCCCGCAACTACGAGGGGCCCGGGTGCCTTCTTAGGGGGAGGTCTTAAAGTGGAGCCCCGATAAGGTTTCAACAAGCTGCAATGGAAGACAGGGTGAATTCTACCTAAAAGTCTAGGGAGTTTTAGTTCTACGGTGACCGGATTGATGATCCTTACAATAGGAAAAGGCCCCAAGAATTTTGGTCCTAACTTCTTACTGGGTAATTTGAGGTGTAAATATTTGGTCGACAGATAAACATGTTCCCCAACTTGGAATGTTCTTTGGGGAGCCCTCTTTTTATCAGCCTGCTTTTTATAGGTTTCAAAAGTCTTTTTTAAAGCAGTTTTCGTGTTTCTCCAAACTTCTTCCCATCCCCTCGCCCATTGGTCAAGTGTCTGGGAAGCGGAAGGCACCTGAAGGTATTCAGGTATTGGACCAAACTCTTTTCCTGTGGCTACTCTAAAAGGTGTGTAGCTGGTGCTGCTGTGCACAGAATTATTGTACGCCACCTCTGCCAAAGGGAGGAGGTCAGTCCAGTTTGTCTGTTGGTAGGAAACGTAGCATCTGAGATATTGCTCCACCATTTTGATAGCAGATTCTGCAGCTCCATTGGTGGCCGGATGAAAAGCAGATGATAAACCTTGAGATGATCCAATTAATTTAAGAAAACTCCTCCAAACCTTTGCTGTGAATTGCACCCCCCTGTCCGAAATTATTTGCTTAGGGGCGCCATGCAGCCGGTAGATATGTTTCAGGAACAATTTGGTCAGTCGTTGGGCAGATGGGAGTCCTTTGCAGGCAATGAAATGAGCCTGCTTCAAGAACAGGTCTATCACAGTCCAGATGACAGTATTTCCTCTACTTTCAGGTAGGTCTACTATAAAGTCCATAGCTATTTCTTCCCATGGTTGAGAAGGGTCTGCCACCGGCTGCAGTAACCCAGGGGTTTTCCCTGGGATTCTTTTCATTGTGGCACATACAGTACAACTCTTTACATAGTTTTCCACATCCCGCTTCAGCCCCGGCCACCAAAATTGCCGGCGGGTGAGATGTAGAGTTTTTAGATATCCAATGTGTCCAGCCTGTTTTACATCATGGCTATGTCTGAGAGCATTAAGACGGAGGGCTTCAGGCAAATATAGTTTCCCCCCTTTGTAAGCCAAGCCATCCCTGCATGTTAGGGAGGTTTGATTATCTTTGAACCATTGAGGAGCTCTTGTTTTATTTTCTTTACTCCAGGGTCATCAGGATTAGGGACTCTGTGAGGCGTGAGTTGAGTGGCAGGTTGTGGACTGGAGATAATTGCCTCATTAACCTCTTCGCATTCGCTTTTGTACTGGGGCAATCTCGATAGCGCATCAGCTAGGAAGTTTTTTCCTCCTGGTATGTACTGTAGAGTGAAGTTGAAACGTTTAAAGTACTGTGCCCACCGTACTTGCTTTGGGGACAATTTGCGGGGAGTTTTCAGTGCCTCTAGGTTTTTGTGATCTGTCCATACTTCAAAAGGCACCTTGCTCCCTTCTAGATAGTGTCGCCAGTTTAATAGCCCCCACCTAATCGCGAAGGCCTCTTTCTCCCAGATTGCCCATCTCCGCTCGATTTCAGTAAATTTTTTAGAGGTGTAGGCGCAGGGTTGCAGGACCCCACTTTTGTTCTTTTGCAGTAATACAGCTCCAACTGCCACATTGCTGGCGTCGGCTTGAATTACAAAGGGCTCCCCTGGGCAGGGGTGCTTTAGGACCGGTTCAGCAGCAAATAGTCTCTTTAAATTCTCAAAAGCGGTTTGACAGCCCATCGTCCATGCTAGTGGTTCGCCCGGTTGCGGCTTCCCTCCTCTTTTGCCTGTTTTGAGTAATTCTGTAAGGGGTAGGGCAATCTTGGCAAAAGAGGGGATGAATTGACGATAGAAGTTGGCAAAACCTAGAAAGCTCTGGAGCTGTTTGCGAGTCTTTGGGGGCTGTCATTCGATTATAGTTTTCACCTTGGCTGGATCCATTTCAATGCCCTCATTGGAAATTCTGTAGCCAAGATAATCTAATCGGGTCTGGTGAAATTCACATATTGACAATTTGGCATAAAGTTTGGCATTCAATAATTTCTTTAATACTTCTCTCACCAGCTTTATATGATCAGCCGCATTCGTGCTGTATATCAGGATGTCATCAAGATACACCAAAATCCCTTTGTATAAGTGATCATGTAGGGTCTCATTAATTAACTGCATGAATACAGCTGGGGCCCCCTGTAGTCCAAATGGCATGACTTTGAACTGATAGCTCCCCATAGGGCAGTTGAAGGCAGTTTTCCACTCGTCTCCCTCCTTTATTCTCACCCGGTAGTATGCCTCTCTCAGGTCTAATTTAGTGAAGATACTCCCCTTAGCCAGGTGGGTTAGTAAGTCTTTCAGGAGGGGGAGGGGTTATTTATTTTCCACACTCACTGCGTTCAGACCTTTATAGTCGACACAAAGACGAAGAGACCCATCTTTTTTTTCTTTAAATAGCACGGGGGCTCCCACGGTAGATTTGGCCCGTTCAATGCACCCCCTCGCTAGGTTTTTGTTCACGTATTGCTGCATCTCCTCCATTTCGAGGGGGGACATAGCGTACATTCTCAGGTGTGGGAGTTTGGCTCCCGGGACCAGTTCGATAGAGCAGTCATTGGGTCTATGAGGGGGCAGGGCATCACATTCATTTTCACTTAAATGCCTCCGCTAGGTTCGCTGGGGATGAGTGGTTCACCTGGTAACGTTGAGGCAGCCACATGCGCTCACTCATTAGGTGGCCTAAAGTGTTCCGCAACGTCTGTTGTATCGGCGGGGGGGTGTTAGGCCCTATTGGTAGCCTCACAGTCCTCATTCCTTTCTCCCACCAAATAAACGGCTTCCATTTGTCCAACCAGGCTAGCCCTAGGATCACCGCCTCAGTCATTTTTGGAGCCACCAGGAAGCAAATAAACTCCCAGTGCTCACCTATTTCTAGGCATAGGGGCTCAGTTAATTGCGTGACAAGAGTCCCTCCCATCAGGGAGCCATCGGCTTGCTCAAACCTCACGGGCTTGGAGAGCAATTTTGCTCGTATACCCAATTTCATGGCAAAGGGCAAGCTAATAATACATCGGGAGCATCCAGAATCAACTGGCACTTTTAAATCTGCCTGTGCTCCCGATTTAGGGATTATTAGTTTTGCGGGCAGTGAAAAAGGTGGGACGTGTCGACTCACCATCGGGTCATTCTCTCCTTTGTCATCGCTGTCGAAAGAAGGCAGAGCGGGGGTGGATCCAGCCTTAGTCCCGGCATCCTCCTGTGTGGGGGATGTGACTTGAGCAACCAGTTCCTGTGTGATCCAGTTAGATTTTTCTCTCGTTGGCTGCTGATCAGGTGTCTTCCTCACTGCAGGTCCCGGTCTGCTCTACTGTTGGGGGTAGGGAACTGGGCAGTTCGCTGCTCGATGTCCCTGCTGTCCGCATCGGAAGCATGTGATTGGTGGGCCTGCAGGTGGCCTGGGCCTTTCAGCAGTCGTAGCCGTTGGAGGTTTTTGGGGTGGTGGTTGTCGTCTGGGTCGCTTTGGTTTTGGCTCGGTTTCAGGTGGGGGAGGCTTCTTATAGCAGGGGAGTTGAACGTCTAGCTTCACCGCTGCCTGGTACCATTCTTGCAGCTGATCAGGTACTGCTCGATAGATGCAGGCCTGAGAGAGGTGGTCGTCTAACCCCTCAATGAAGTGATGGATTAGGGATTGCTCAGGCCACCACTCTATTCGACCTGCTATCTTGCGGAACTCTCGCACATACTCCAGGGCAGGCCTGCCGGCTTGTTTTATTTTGTGGATTTGTTCTCCTGCTTTGAGGCCAATGGATGGGTCCTCAAATCTTTCTCTCAGCCCTAGGAGGAAGAGGTGGGGGGATCATCCAATTCGGGGGCTTGCTCATTATATAAATTGTTCAGCCATTCGGATGCTTCTCCCTCTAGGCTGGACGCAATCACATCGACCATGGCGCCTGGGTCTGGGTAGAGATAGGCCCAGCGGTTCAAATGAGAGCACACTTGGTTGAGAAAAAAAATCAGCTTCTCTGGGTCCCCATCGAAGGTTGCTCTGAAGGGTGGCACAATTATAGGCTGTTGCAGCCCCCACTGAGGCTGTTGCTGCTGACCCCACCCTGGCTGCTGGTGCAACAGCTGCTGGGCTCCCCACTGCGCTCGTGGCCCCCCCATTTGCTGCTGGCCCCATCCTGGCTGCTGAGCTCTCCACTGTCGGTGTGGCACCCCCAGTTGCAGCTGGCCCCACCCTGGCTGTTGCCGTATGCCCAGGGGTTGCACATTCAGGGCTGTGGCCATCCCCCCTGCTGTGGTTGCAATACCAGTAGTACTGGGCTCTTGAGTTGTTGGAGGTCTTCCAAAGGTTGCTGCCTGGGTGGGGGCTGCTGTCTTCTCTGTTGTTGGTCTGCGGGGGCTGGTGGCACCCTCTGCTGCTGCAGGCCCCTCAATGGTTGCTGGATGAGTGGGGGTTGTTGCTGGACCTCCCTCATTTGCAGGCCCACCAGCTGATGCTCTCCTGGCTTCTGCACCACCCCAAGCTGTTGCAAGGCCTCTATTAGCTGATGCAAGCTCAGAGGTTGCTGACCTTCCATCTGCGGGGGCTGCCAAATTCCCCATTGCTGCAGGGGGGCCAGGCTGGGGTTCCCTCTCTGTGGGGCTGGAGGCCCTGGCAGGGGACTCCAGGGTCTGGAAGGCTGTTTGATCTGCGAGGGAGGGGCTGGAGGCTTCTCTCAGCAGGAGCTGCTCTCCGCTTCTCACTTCTAACTCTTCAAAACTTTCTGGAGCTTCCTGTGGCGAGGCGCCGCCGAAGGAGGCTTTTTCCTTAGCCTCCAGCCCGGGACTGCGTCAAAGCCGTCAAAACAGCGCGGATCAGCTGTTTTGCGGCTCGGAACTTTCTCCCCGGGCGAAGGGGAGAAAGTGAGTTTGGTTGGGATAGGGGTTGAGTTCCCTAGTCCCCCCAGGAGCGGTCCTGGGGGGGTGTAGGTGAGAATTCCCCTGGAGTCCTGACCTCTTCTCCGCAGCTCGGTGTGTCTTCGTTCCTCGGAGCGAAGCCAGACGTCGCCGCCACTGCTGTTACATTGTAGCTGCTTGTGAGTAACTTTTGAAACAGACGGAATCTGACAGGGGATCTTTATTTTAGTTAAAAAGTGACTTTAACTCGAAGACTTTATTGGGACTTTTTACTTGCTATAAGTGAAAGTGACAAGAAAATGGCTACGGAAGCATTCCTTTTTTTTTAACAAAAGGAAAACTTTCACTTTCTTTCCGGTTGTGGATGTACTTTAAAGGATTTTAATTTTTCTTTTATTCAAAGTCAAGTTTTTTAAGTTTATACTTGTGATTTTTAAAAAAAAAATAATTTGGCAGAATGGCTTCAAAACGTACTGTTCCTGCGTTGTCTAAAACAGCTACTTCTTCTCCTGTGGTGCAAACTCAATAACAAAAACCTAGATCTCCCCCACCAACACCTCCTCCCTCCATTACACTCAAAGATTTACAAGAGGCTTTAGCCAAGTCCTCATTGCAGACTCTGAAACAAACAGAAGAACTGTTGGAAAAGAAAAATCAGGAACTTTGTGAAAATTTATCACATATTTTCCAAGGACTTGCATCTCATATTGATCGGGTAGAGGGACGAGTGGATGAATTAGTGGAGAAAATGGAGGGAACGGAGGATAGACTTGAAAAGGTAGAGGAAGGAGTGGAAACTTTTCAAAATGATATGTTAATGATGCAATATAAACAATTGGAATTTGAGGACTTCCGGTGGCAGGCGCCTTCGCTGGACGCAGCTGTTTGCTGCTCCCGCCTGTTTCTGCGTAAAAGCCGTTTTGACAGCCTGCACCAGCTGTCAAACGGCTTGATACCTTTCCCCTGGGCATAGGGGGATAGGTGAGCTGCCCGAGGTAGGAGTTGAGTTCCCGAGTCGTCCCTTGTGGACGATGTAGGTGAGAACTCCTCCGGAGCCCCGGGCTTCTCCGTGATCCAGGACGCCTTCGCTAAAAAGCGAAGCTAGAAGCTGCCGTCACCGCTGCAACTTAAAGATAACTGTGAGTTTGCCGTATAAGCAGACGAACCGACCCTGGAAGTCTGCTTTGTAATTTATGGACTATACTCTAACTTGGACAATATGTTCTTCTCTGTATTTGAGTTGGAATGAGGGAAAGTGAACTTAAAATGGCGATGATTTGATACCTTTCAGCAAGAAGTGAAAGTGATTTCCGGTTTGAACTTTTGTTACTTCTAACTGGCGCATTATTTGCTTTGGCTGAATTTTCTACAAGATTTTTTAA
>NW_015388377.1:187087-203023 GCF_001527695.2 Protobothrops mucrosquamatus
GTGGTTGTTTATTTTACTACAAGAATACGTCGTAATGAAATCATACAGCTTTTTTACCAGCAGAGGTTTCAAATTGCCGCACAAGATATTATACTTTTAAAAGAAATACCTTCTAAGATCTTAAGAAGAAGAAAGGATTTTACATTCTTGACTCAGGAGTTAAAGAAGCGGCAGATACCTTTCAGATGGGAAATTCCTTGGGGTATTATATTCAACTTTGCAGGGACCAGACATAGACTAAACTCTGTTCAAAAAGCCAAAGATTTTTATATGTCGGTCCTGAAAGCTGATATGTCATCATCATCGACATCTAAAGCACAGGAAGATCTGATGGAGCAACCTGTTGTGGAATTGCCTGGGGCCATGTCATTAACAGTAGAAGATCCTCAGAAGGAGCAAAGGATGACCCGTGCTGCTTATAGGCGTAAAGAGAGACAGCAACAAAAAGAAACAGTTTCTATAACATATCCACAGCCTTCGGAGCCAGTGGGAGGGGCGAGGCCAAAGAGAGCTGCTGCCACAGACATGCAAGGAATGCTTAACAAGCTTTGTAAGCCAAAAGATGGATAAATGCTGGAAATGAGACTTTATTATGGAAATGGAACAAATTAGTTTATTATATGTTTGTAAAGAGCTTTTTGTTCTTTTTTTTTTTCTGAAAGAGGTAAAAAATTAAGACTGGGATTTTTTTTTTCCAGCTGTGAAGCAGGAGGTATTGACTTAAGACTTCATTGAAAGTATAGATTGGAGAGGGAAGAAAGTGAAGGGAAAATTTAAGTGTAAAATGCAAGGAAAAATTATGTAAAGTTTAAATGTTGAAGGTGGATAGATTATATTAGATGTATGGAGTGATTAAATGTTACATAGTTTTTGAGTATATATTGGTTTTTAATTAATTTTAATTAATTTAATTGCCTTATTAGAGTTGAAGTAGGTATATACTGATAGTATTATATTTGCTTAGTTAAATTGTAATTTAGATTTGGAATGATCTGTTTTAGTCCTGTATTTGGTTCCGGGAAGCTCAGGGGGGGAAGGGGTTTAGGGGTATTAAAACAAAATTGATGTATACATATATGAATAATAATTGTATTGATAAGAGGAGATGCTCGGTTGGTACCCCGAATTGCACTCGAGGAGGTGGTCAGGAAGAGGGGGGATGTAGAAATGGGAAGGAGGAAGGAGGAGAGGTTGTGGGCTAGAGGTAGGAAGGAAAGGTAAGTGGATGAGGGCGGAGGCAGGTCGGGGACTGCCGAGCGTTTCCGATAATGTATTGAGTTGGATTGTTTTTTTGTGTGTGTGTTTGTGTTATAAATGCATCATATTACTTATTGTTTAATTATAAAAATTAATAAAATTTTATTTAAAAAAAAACAAAAAACTTTCTGCCAAACATTCTACTGACCGACTATGAGCTGCAGACGGATATTTCCACTCACCCGAGTCTTCGGTGGCAGACGGCCTGGCAGCTCTCCACCAGTGTGGGGGATGCAATATGCAAGAATCCCGTATCAGAGACAGCACACCAGCACATCCAACCAATTGGTGCGCGTTCCTCATCAGGTGCGTCTCTCTCTAGGCTGGTGGGTTTCTTCGGCCATGCACAAGGGGACTCTATTCAAAGAGCCCAGTCGGGTCAGGGTGACCACGGACGCAAGTCTCTTCAGTTGGGGTGCACATCTCCAATCCCAGATGGCTCAGGGTCAGTGGTCACAGACAGACCTCAGGCACAGCATAAATTGGTTGGAGCTCAGAGCAATTCACCTAGCTCTCAAACATTTTCACACAACAATCAAGGGGAAACACGTACTAGTCCTAACGAACAACGTGGCTGCAAAAGCCCACGTGAATCGTCAGGGGGTCACCCGGTCCAAGTCTCTCATGACAGAGGCTCGAGCCTTGAACTCCTGGGCAGAGAAACACCTGCTTTCCATCAGGGCTGAGCATATCTCGGGAGAGGCAAACAGGCAGGCAGACTTCCTCAGCAGGTCGCTAGTGGATCATTCGGAGTGGATGTTACATCCGGATGTCTTCCAGGAGATCTCAGACAGATTTGGTCGTCCGATAGTGGACCTGTTCGCCTCGCCGGGGAACGCCCAGCTGCCCAGATTCTTTTCTCGGTTCCCCTCCCGGGGAGCAGAGGGGGCGGTTGCCCTGCGCAGCCGGTGGCCGCAAGGCCTGTTGTACGCTTTCCCCCCCACTACCTCTGCTTCCAGCAGTTATCAGAAAGATCCTGGAGGAGCAAGCGGAGGTGATCTTTGTAGCTCCTCACTGGCCCAGGAGGCCTTGGTTTGCAGACTTGGTAGGCCTTTCAGTCTCAAACCCGTGGAGGATTCCCGACGACCAAATACGGTTGACGCAGGGGGATCTTCAACATCCAGACCCCCAATGGCTTCAATTGACCGCCTGGCATTTGAACACCGCACCCTGACTAGGGAATCATATTCGGCGGAGGTGATAGATATGATCCAGGCGGCCAGGAGGCTGGCGACTAACCGTATTTACAACCATACATGGAAGGGCTTTTGTCGTCGGTGCGACAGGAATCACGTGAGTTTGTCACAGGTAACCATTCCCAGGGTGCTAGAGTATTTGATGGAGGGCGTCAAAAAAGGGTTGGCGCCCAACACTATCCGCAGACAGCTAGCTTCACTTTCCTCTGTGCTCTCGTGGGACTCATCAGAGTCCTTATCTAGGCACCCCACAATACGGTCTTTCCTCAAGGGAGTCACTAACAGGCCCCCTGTGGTTCATAGGTACCCTTCTTGGAGCTTACAGGCCCCTCAATGGTTGCTGGATGAGGGGGGATGTTGTTGCTGGACCTCCTTCATTTGCGGGCCCACCAGCTGTTGCTCTCCTGGCTTCTGCACCACCCCAAGCTGTTGCAAGGCCTCTATTAGCTGATGCAAGCTCAGAGGTTGCTGACCTTCCATCTGCGGGGGCTGCCAAATTCCCCATTGCTGCAGGGGGCCCAGGCTGGGGTTCCCTCTCTGTGGGGCTGGAGGCCCTGGCAGGGGATTCCAGGGTCTGGAAGGCTGTTTGATCTGCGAGGGAGGGGCTGGAGGCTTCTCTGAGCAGGAGCTGCTCTCTACTTCTCAATTCTAACTCTTCAAATCTTTCTGCCAAACATTCTACTGACCGACTACGAGCTGCAGACGGATATTTCCACTCACCCGAGTCTTCGGTGGCAGACGGCCTGGCAGCTCTCCACCGATGTGGGGGATGCAATATGCAAGAATCCCTTTGTTGTGGCTCCAGCTCATCTGCTTTTGAAGTCTTTGAGGGTGGCAAGGTTGTTTCGAAGCCTCCGGAGTCTCCGCTGGGCTTATCCCAGTCTGACGACCAAATCAGCTCTCCTAATTGCTTTGGTCTTGCTCCCAGCTGGGAGATCTGCAAGAGTTCCTTCTCCACCGGCTTGCTGGCTGTCGCTCCCCCACCCCCCGGGGAAGCTGCTGCTGCTGGGGTGCTGGCCTCAGGCAATTTTTCTTCTTCCATGATGAGATCTTCCCCGAATCTTCGTCAGCCTATCCCTTTAGTTTAGGAACAGCGACTGGGGCCCGGACCCCTAAATGGTTTGAAAGGTTTGTGGATTTTGGCTTGATGTCATGGTTCCGAAAGAAGAAGCTCTTCAAAGAACTTTGAGGCATTGTTTACCTTAAAGAATCTTTAATTGCAACATAGCTTCGGCACGTACATAGAGAAGCCAAAATCTGAATTCTCCTCCCCCAAACACACAGTATCTAAGCATAACTCACTCCTTCATTTAACAGTCATTAATCACATTCTCCAATTAGTTTGAAGTGCGAACTTTCCCTTCCGTTCCATAACCCGCCATTACTTATCTCCTCTTATTACAACCAACCTTGAAGAATACTCTACTGAGATATTGTTATGGCTAACTAGTCCCCAAGCACATTCTTCCCCCTCCCCTCCAGCACCATCTAATTTTAACTCTAAAAGTAATACACAGGTTAAATAGAAAATGTCTGCATCTTCATATATTGTCAAGCAAGAACATCCGATGTTAGCAGCATTGACACAAAGAATGAATTAAGCAGCTCTGCTTTCTCCCTGCTGCCCGTCACCTTGCCATCTTCTCCCATTTGTGGACCAATCGTTTCCTTTACTTTTTTCTTGTTTTTTTACATGTTGAGAGAAACTTTTAAAATTATTTTTGACATCTGTTGCAAGTCTTAGTTCATTTTGAGCCTTAGCTTTCCTGAATTCATCTTTGCAGATTTGGGCTATATGCTGGTATTCTGCCTTAGTTATGTGTCCTTCTTTCCATTTTTTATACTTCTCCTTTTTTCTTTCAGTTTTTCAGAGTTCTTCATGCAACCATGTTGGTTTCTTCTTGGATGTCTTATTTTTCTTTTTCAGTGGTATTGTGCTGGACTGGGCTTTTATAATCACATTTTTCAGAGTTTCCCAAGCTTCTTGAGTTGTCTTCCCCTTTAAGATTTTCATCCATGGAATCCTTCCAAAGCTTCCTCTAACTTTGTTGAAATCATCTCTTTTAAAGTCTAAGACACTAGTTTGATTTTGTTCTGTTACTTGTGTCTGCATTATATTGAATTCCAATATGACATGGTCACTCTCTCCCAGAGTTCCTGCAAGTTTGACCCCCTCTATCATTTCATCTCTGTTAGTAAGAATTAAGTCCAGTATAGCTGACCCTCTAGTTCCCTCCTCTACCTTTTGCATGACAAAGTTGTCAGCTAAGCTCATCAGGAACCTGTTTGATCTCCCACTTGATGCAGAGTTTGTCTCCCAGTTGATGTCAGGGTAGCTGAAGTCCCCCATTACTACTGTGGCTTGTTTCCTGCACACATCAGTTAACTGATTAGCAAAAAGTTCATCTATTTCTTCTGCTTGTTTGGGTGGGCTGTAGTATACACCTATGGCAATGTCATTCTTTTTTCCCTTTATATTCACCCATGTGCACTCAAGGAGGCTTTCATCCTTGGTTTTATGCATTTCTGTAGAGGTGTAGTGATTTATTCCATATAATGCAACTCTACCTCCTCTTTTGTTAGGTCTGTTTCTTTTGAACAGTTTATATCCTTCCAGCAGTACATTCCAGTTGTGAGTTTCATCCCACCAAGTTTTGGTAATGAACTATATTATACTTGCCTTCGTGTACTAACTAGTACTTCAAGTTCACCCCATTTGTTCCTCAATCTTTGAGGATTAGTGTATAGGCATCTGGATCCTTTATGGCTAACCCTGGGTTTGCTTCCTACATCTCCTGTTTTATATCTGAGTTTTCCTTACTTCCCACCACCCCCTACCTCGTTTGATTGGTTGTCTTGGGGTTTATGCTTGGGATTAGGTCCTAAAGATTGGTCACCCTCCCTGCTCAGTTTCAGTTTAAAGCCCCTCAGATAAATTGGAGCACTTGTTTTCTAAATATTGTACATTCCAGTTCTTGTGAGGTGGAGCCCATCCCCTGCCAGAAGCTCTTCATGTATGCATTGTAGAACATGGTCTAGGAATCTGAAGTTCTCTTGATGGCACCATCCCTTAAGCTAGGGGTCCCCAACCCCCGGTCCGTGGACTGGTACTGGGCCACGGCATGCCAGCAACCGGTCCGCACAAACAAGCAAAGCCCCATCTGTGGGATGCAGGCAGCACACAAGCCCATGCCCTCTCCAGTCCACGGAAAAACTTTTCTCCATGGAACCGGTCCCTGGTGCCCAAAAGGTTGGGTACCTCTGCCTTAAGCCACTGGTTTATTTCTTTGTTCCCTCTTATTCTCTCTTCTTTAACTTAATTATCAAATTAATTAGCAAATGTACAATGGTTTAGAGCAGTGGTGTCAAACTGCCGGCCCGCAGGCCGAACGCGTCATCCAGAAGCCACGCCCACCCCATTGCCGGCAATGGCAAAACCGTCCCGATACGTTGCGCAATGTCACGTGACATCGTGAGTTTGACATGTCTGGTTTAGAGTAAAAGCTTGCTGTGATCCAGAAAATGTTACTGCATGCCAAAATAATTTGCAGAAAATACGCATTTACAATGAGATGGTGGCATACATACTTTTTGTTTTACTTCATTGTGCAGTGTTACAAAGACGTTCATGCATTAAGCAAAGTATAGGGCTGAGGAGAGCTGCCATGGGATGCCTACCTATTTGAAACCTTATTTATTCCTTAACCATACACACAGTTTTGCAGTTTTCCCGATAATTTACTTTTCATCGCCATGTGTGGATTTTGATATGTGTCCAGTTATATGTGGGATTAATCCAGCCCCATATAATAATAATAATAATAATAATAATAATAATAATAATAATAATAATAATAATAATAATAATAATAATAATAATAATAATAATAATAATAATAATAATAATAATTAAAAAAAAAACCTGGTGGGATCATAAAATAGAGAAAGTCATAGAAAATGGTAAAATTAAACTGCTCTGGAACTTCAGAATTCAAACAGACAAGCACCTGCAACATAACACCCCAGACTTAACAATTGTCGATAAGAAAGACAAAAAAGTCTGGATAGTGGACGTGGCAGTGCCTGGAGACAGCAGAATAGACGGGAAAGAACTGGAGAAGATAACAAAATACAGAGACCTACAAATAGAAATAGAAAGACTGTGGCAAAAGCAAGCAAAGGTAGTACCAATAGTAATAGGCGCCTTGGGTGCAATCCCAAAACAACTGGAGCACCACTTGAACACGTAACCGTAACTGTTTAAGCGATAATCAGTTAACGTTTTCCGCCGGAATGATCCTTGAGCTTCCATCCTGCGACAATATCTGTAATACCATCAAACATCCACATCTGCCTATCCCAGGTCCTGGGTAAGGACTCGATAGGTAGACAAAATGCCAAATCCAGTCTGAACATCTGGCTGACTGTGCGATGATCCATAATAATAATAGAGTTGGAAGAGACATTGAAGGTCTTCTAGTCCAACCTCCTGCTCAGGCAAGAAACCCTATACCATTTCGGACAAATGGTTGTCCAGTCTCTTCTTAAAAACTTCCAGTGTTGGAGCATTCACAACTTCTGGAGGCAGGTTGTTCCACTGATTCTCACTGTCAGGAAATTTCTCCTTAGTTCTAGGTTGCTTCTCTCTTTGATTAGTTTCCATCCATTGCTTCTTGTCCTGCCCTCAGGTGTTTTGGAGACTAGCTTGACTCCCTCTTCTTTGTAGCAACCCCTGAGATATTGGAACACTGCTATCATGTCACCCCTAGTCCTTCTCTTCATTAAACTAGACATACCCAATTCCAGCAGCCGTTCCTTATATGCTTTTGTTGCTCTTCTCTGTACTCTTTCTAGAGTCTCAACATCTTTTTTACATTGTGGTGGCCAAAACTGGGTGCAGTATTCCATGTGTGGAATACTGGATGCAGTATTCAAAGCGTATTCCAAGTGTTATATCAATGTTTTTTTCTGAAGTTCCTGGTTTCCAATCCTGTAATCCTCTCTTCTTTCTCTTTGCCTCATTCTGTCTCCTTTAAACTGAGAAATTTGGTTTGATATTGCTGAATGTACCAGTTTTGTTGCATTTTAGTAGATGTGTTTTTTAAGTAAAATTAAAAAGAAAAATCTTGTTCTTTAAAGTAAATGTCACGCTCGTCCGATAGCGTCCTGGGAGGAAAGGAAGAGCAGGAATGTGGGTACGTGGTGCAAGAAAGGTTGTTTAATTCCTAGCCAAAACCAAGTCAGCACTGGGAGTGGTTTGCTCCCAGTGCTGTATATAGACATACCACGCCCCTTCACCCCGCCCCCAGTAACAAGCCACCATCCGCCCTCTGTCCATAATTGTCCCCGTAGTCCGGACACGCCCTTCCTTGGGATCAGCCACGCCCTGCTGGTCCTCCAATCGACCGTTTGCACGCTGCACCATGCTGCTCTCTTCCTTGACGGCTCTCCGGTTGCTGCAGTCCTGTCCGGCCCGTGTTGGCCTTTCTGTGGTTGCTGGGACTCCCCTGCTGTGTCCGCTGGCCTGCGGGAGCTTGCTGTGCTGCCCGGCCTTTCCCTCAGTGTCCGCGGCCTTCCACACCCCCCCGGGGCTTTCGGCAGTCGACGTTAGCATTTCCGGCTGGCTGCCAGCAGATGGCTGCTCCCCCCAGGGTCGTGCGGCATCTACGGCGAGCGCCCGGCCTTCCAGCTGATGACGGGGTGCCACGCCACCCGGCTTCTCCCCTGCTCCCGGCTGCGCCGCCCAGGCCCTCTCTGGCCCGAGCACGGTAGGCAGCGGTGCAGGGAATGGAGGGAAGGGGGGAGGGCCGCCGGGTTGTTGGAAAGGCGCCGTGTCGCCCGGCCTCTCCCCTGCGCTCGGCTGCGCCGGCCAGGCCTTCCCCAGCCCGAGCACAGTCGGTGGCAATGCGGGGAACGGAGGGGAGGGCCCTTCCGGCATGGACTGCGGGGCGCTAAGGCCTCGCCACAACTACCAGCCGACCCGCCGACGCCGCAACTGCTAGTCGACCCGCCGACGCCGCCGCACACCGACGACGCCCGACACGACGTGGGGGGGTGGCTACTTACTGTTCGGGGCGCCCCGAACTGTACGCCGGGGGAGATGGTGCCAAGGAGGACCTTCCCTTAACAACTCGGGTGAACACACGCTACCACATGCCGTGGCACCCGGCTTCCCCGGGTGTCTGTGGTGGAAAGCCCGTACCAATCGGGGGGCATGGACGTCCCCCTTCCATGAGGCCTCGGAGAGGGGGTACCCCTTCCACCGGAGGAGATACTGCACCTGTCCGCGGTGGGTTCGGGAATCAAGCACCTCCTGCACCTTGTACTGTGACCCGGTGACCGGCCCCGGCGCGGTCGACGGTGGTAGGGCCCCAGAGGCCAGTTTTAGCAGGCTCCCGTGAAATACGGGATGTACTTTTCCCAAGAACGGGGGCAACCGCAGCCGTACGGTCACCGGGTTGAGTACCTGGACTATTTGGAACGGCCCTATGTATTTGGGACCTAGTTTCTTGCAGGGCACCCTCAGCCGGTGGTACTTTGTTGACAGGTACACCCAGTCCCCCACCCGGAAGGGTTTGTGCTCCGCCCTCTTTTTGTCGGCCTGTGCCTTCACCGCTGCCTCGGCTTGCCGTAGGGCATCCTTGACTTTAACCCATAGCTCTGCCACCTGTGTCACCCACGTTTGCGGGGTATGTGGTGTGACCTCCCCCTGGGGCCATTCAGGGATGGGAACAAACTCCACCCCATGCACCACCCGGAACAGGGTAAACCCGGTGCTGCTATGCACGGTGTTATTGTACGCCACTTCAGCGAATGGTAGGAGGTCCACCCAGTCGGTTTGCTGGTAGGTGCCGTAGCTTCGGAGGTATCGTTCTATCATGGCGTTCGCTCGTTCCGCCACTCCGTTGGTGCTGGGGTGATATGCCGAGCTGAGGCCCTGGGACGTCCCAAGGAGCTGAAGGAATTCACGCCAAAAGCGCGCGGTGAACTGCACCCCCCGGTCTGAGATGACACACCGGTGTGCTCCGTGCAGACGGTAGACGTGCTGAAGGAAATGTCGCGCCAGCCATTGTGCCGAGGGCAGACCCTTGCAGGGAACGAAGTGAGCTTGCTTCGAGAACAGGTCGATAACCGTCCAGATCACAGTGTGGCCATGGCTGTTTGGCAAGTCGACAATGAAGTCCATGGTGATCTCCTCCCACGGATGGGCCGGGTCGGCTACCTTTTGCAGTAGGCCCATCGCCTTTCCAACGCGGGGCTTCGCAGTGGCACAAATGTGACAGGCCCTCACATACGCCTCCACCTCTGGCTTCAACTTGGGCCACCAGAATTGACGTCGTACCAGATGCAACGTCTTTAAGAACCCGAAATGTCCGGCCTGCTTGGCCTTGTGGCACCGTTGAAGGACAGTGTTCCATAGAACCGCAGGAACGTAAAGCTTGTCGCCCTTCCAAGCCACCCCGTCTGTCTCTGTCAACAGGCCCGGATGGTCTCGTAGCCAGCCGTCGCCCAGCATGGCTGCCCGCAAATCCGGCAAAGCGCCATCTGCCACTGTACGTGGGGCTACTCGTGCTGCTACCCCTTGGCTATAGGGTGGCATGATTGCTTGTACCACCTCCTCCCGTTTACTATGGTACTGTGGCATGCGCGACAAGGCATCCGCTAGAAAGTTCTTCCCCCCTGGTACGTACTTCAGGGTGAACCGGAACCGAGCGAAGTATTGAGCCCACCTGACATGCTTGGGCGACAGGCGTCGTGGTGTTTGTAACGCCTCGAGGTTCTTGTGGTCAGCCCATACCTCGAACAGTAAGGCCGCCCCCTCCAACAGGTGCCTCCATGTCGCCAATGCCCACTGAACGGCGAACGCCTCCTTTTCCCAGATAGCCCACGCCCTTTCAGTTGTCGTGAATTTGCAGGACGTGTAGGCACAGGGCTGCAACACCCCGCAACTGTTTCGCTGGAGGAGCACCGCTCCGACGGCCACGTCGCTGGCGTCGGCCTGTACCACAAAGGGGGCTTCAGGCTGTGGATGGAGCAGTACTGGTTCTTTGGCGAACAGGTCTTTAAGGTCCTCGAATGCCTTCTGGCATGTCAGAGTCCAAGTCAACGGCTGCCCTGGCTTCGGCTTGCCGGTCAGATGCTTCGTCCACAACAGCTCTGTCAAGGGATGGGCCACGGCAGCAAAGGATGGGATAAACTGCCGATAGAAGTTGGCGAACCCCAGGAAGCTTTGCAACTGACGACGTGTCCTGGGGGCCTGCCATTCTAGCACCGCCTGTACTTTCTGTGGATCCATCTCCACCCCATCCCCTGATATGCGGTACCCTAGGTAGTCCAGCCGGGACTGGTGAAACTCACATTTAGACAGTTTCACATATAGGTGGGCGTCGAGGAGCTTCCGTAGAACTTGTCGCACTAGGCGGACATGCTCCTAGTCGCTGTAAATCAGGATGTCATCGAGGTAGACCAGCACGCCGCGGTACAGGTGCTCGTGCAACACCTGATTAATCAGCTGCATGAAGACAGCGGGGGCCCCTTGCAGACCGAACGGCATCACACGGAATTGGAAACTGCCGAGCGGACAGTTGAATGCCGTCTTCCACTCGTCTCCACGCCGTATCCGTACTCTGTAGTACGCCTCCCGAAGGTCTAGTTTAGTAAAGACCCGCCCCTTCCCTAGCTGGGCTAATAAGTCCTTCATCAGGGGAAGGGGGTACAGATGCTTGACACAGACCGCGTTTAGACCCCGGAAGTCAACACACAGGTGGAGAGATCTGTCTTTTTTTTCCTTGAACAGGACAGGGGCAGCAATTCGGGACCGGGCTGGCTGGATGAACCCCCTCGCCAAGTTCTGATCGATATAGCGCCGTAGTTCTTCGATCTCTTTGGGCACCATGGCATACATCCGGGGCTTCGGCAGTTTGGCCCCCGGTATGAGCTCGATCGCACAATCGGTCGAACGATGGGGGGGGAGCTGGTTGCATTCCCTCTCACTAAACACGGCGGCTAGGTCACTGTACACGGCCGGGAAGGGGCCCTCCTTCCCCCCCGTGACTGCACAAGGCCCGCACACCCCGGGACCTGCCCCTTGGAGCTCAACCCTGGCGGCTGTGGTCCAACCCCAAGTCGGAGCTTACGGTAACCCCCCTCCCACCATATGACCGGACCCCACTTATCCAACCATGCCAGACCTAGGATCACTGCCTCTGTCATGGCCGGAGCAACAATGAAGCGAAGCACCTCCCAATGCCCACCTAGGTCCAGGCGGACTGGTTCCGTAAGATGGGTAGCTGGGACCCCCCCTAACAGAGACCCATCCACCTGCTCAAAACGGACAGGACGGGGCAGCCGTTGGAGTCTGATACCACTGTCTTTTGCTACAGCCCTACTGATTAGGCATCTGGTACACCCGGTGTCTATGAGGGCCCGATACTCCCTCCGCACCCCGGACTGTGGGTTGGTTAGGGTGATAGGCAGAACGAAGGGGCTTACTGGGTCACTCACCATTGGGTCATCAGCGTCGTCGTCCTCACTGTCATCAGGGGCTGCCTGGTACCTTGCGACCGCCATGGCGTCCACCTCCGTCAGGGTCGCCCGTTGCGACGTTGGGGCCGACGACTGCTTCGCCGCTCTCGACTTCTCGGGTCCCTTTTTTGGGGTTGGTGTGGCCCGTCCGGCTGCCGAGGGACCCCGCGGGGTGGGGGCTGGACATTCGGCTGCCCGGTGACCCGGCTGGTTGCACCGAAAGCAGCGGAAGGAGGCCACACCTGATGGGATCTGAGGCTTTGTCGGCCCGGCCTGTTGTCCCTCTCTCTGCCTTACCAACGGCTGTTGGGGTCGGCCAGGAACCCCTCCCCCATTCTGGCACTCCCTTAGCCCAGTGTCCAGTTCCACTGCGACTTTACACTAATCACGGAGCTGGTTGGGCACGCCTCTGTACACGCAGGCCTGGCGTAGCTCGTGGTCCAGGCCCGCCCGGAAGTGGTGGACCAGTAACCGTTCTGGCCACGAAGAGCTCAACCGGCCCGCCAACCTCCGGAAATCCCGGACATAGTCTGTCGCGGGCCGGCCTCGCTGCTTGAGTGCCAGAATCTCTGCTTCTGCCCTCTGGAGAGGCGCCGTGTCTTTGAACCGGGCATGTAGGGCTTCGAGGAACAGGCCCGCATTACTCAGTTCCTGGGCATGGTCGCTGTAAAGGTCGGCGGCCCAAGCCGCTGCTTCCCCTTGCAACCCCGCGGTGATTGCCACCACCATCGCCCACTGGGATGGATACAGGTGGGCGTATCGATCCAAATGACTGATCGCGTGGCTCATGAACATAGGCAATTGATCAGGGTTGCCATCGAACGCGATGGGGATGGGCGGTGGACCCCAGGTAATACCTGGTGCCCATGGGCCCGCTGGTTGGCCGATGCCCTGAGCTCCAGCAGAGGTGGACAAGCTTTGAGCCCCAGAGCCCGGCCCCTGGGCCCTTGGTGTTCCCCTTGGAGGTGCCTCCCACGTTCCACCCCCTGACCCACCTGGCCATGCCGGCTGGAGTTGTGGGGTTGGCACCTCGGCCGCTGGAGCGGCTGCGGCTGGCAGTCGGAGCCGGGGACTGCTGAGGCGGAAATGAGTCGACTCCAAGCGTCCTGACGGCCCGTCCACCCGTTGCCACGAAGACGGGCCCTGGTACCCTGCTTCGCCAAACCGGTCCCGGAGCACATCCATCGTGTACTGGCCAGGTGCCGTCGAGTAGCTCCATTCTCCCTCGTCGTCTTCCATTACGCGCCTCTCCCTCCACTCCATAAGGGAGGGCCTGGCACTTGGGGTGCGTGCCTGTCCCGTCTCCACGTTGGCCAAAGCAGGACTCTGCCACCACTCCCCCGTGCCTCCTGAAGCCGTGGCTTCCTGGGCTTGCCCAAAGGGACCGTGGCCCATGTCACCTTTGGCCTGACCACGGGCTGTGCCTCTGGAGCCTCTGTGGCGGGTGCAGGGCCTGGAGCTCCGGCTGGAACATCCTCCTCTGGTCCCTGAGGAGCGTCTTGTTTGCCCTCTGCCATCCCCTCGAAGCAAGGGAAAAGGCTGAGGGACTAGTGGGATAAAGGAGTGCTGACATACTGTCACGCTCGTCCGATAGCGTCCTGGGAGGAAAGGAAGAGCAGGAACGCGGGTACGTGGTGCAAGCAAGGTTGTTTAATTCCTAGCCAAAACAAAGTCAGCACTGGGAGTGGTTTGCTCCCAGTGCTGTATATAGACATACCACGCCCCTTCACCCCGCCCCCAGTAACAAGCCACCATCCGCCCTCTGTCCATAATTGTCCCCGTAGTCCAGACACGCCCTTCCTTGGGATCAGCCACGCCCTGCTGGTCCTCCAATCGACCGTTCGCACGCTGCACCATGCTGCTCTCTTCCTTGACGGCTCTCCAGTTGCTGCAGTCCTGTCCGGCCCGTGTTGGCCTTTCCGCGGTTGCTGGGACTCCCCTGCTGTGTCTGCTGGCCTGCGGGAGCTTGCTGTGCTGGCCGGCCTTTCCCTCAGTGTCCGCGGCCTTCCACACCCCCCCGGGGCTTCCGGCGGTCGACGTTAGCATTTCCGGCTGGCTGCCAGCAGATGGCTGCTCCCCCGGGGTCGTGCGGCGTCTACGGCGAGCGCCCGGCCTTCCAGCTGATGACGGGGTGCCACGCCGCCCGGCTTCTCCCCTGCTCCCGGCTGCGCCGCCCAGGCCCTCTCCGGCCCGAGCACGGTAGGCAGCGGCACAGGGAATGGAGGGAAGGGGGGAGGGCCGCCGGGTTGTCGGAAAGGCGCCGCGTCGCCCGGCCTCTCCCCTGCGCTCGGCCGCGCCGGCCAGGCCTTCCCCAGCCCGAGCACAGTCGGCGGNCCACGCCGCCCGGCTTCTCCCCTGCTCCCGGCTGCGCCGCCCAGGCCCTCTCCGGCCCGAGCACGGTAGGCAGCGGCACAGGGAATGGAGGGAAGGGGGGAGGGCCGCCGGGTTGTCGGAAAGGCGCCGCGTCGCCCGGCCTCTCCCCTGCGCTCGGCCGCGCCGGCCAGGCCTTCCCCAGCCCGAGCACAGTCGGCGGCAACGCGGGGAACGGAGGGGAGGGGGGAAGGCCGTACCTGACGCCCCGTGATTCCGGAGCAGTGTTGATGGTCGGCTGGGCGGCTGCGGCGTTGACGGTCAGCTGGGAGGCTGCGGCGGCATGTGGCTGCTGCGGGCTGTGCTGCACCCCCCCACCGGTGAATGACAAGCCCCGCGGGGCTTGACAGTAAAATTCTTATAGTGCTGATATCTTTGTTAAAGAAAAAGGGGAAAGGAGAGAAGTTTGTACTGTAAGAAGGTAGAACTCAGTGCATTTTTGCACTGTTGACAAATGGGATACCCCAGATGGAGGTTCTTGTGGAAAAATGAATCATTTTTTTCCTAATATTTAATGTTTTTGGTAGATTTTTTAAAAAAACATTAACATTCCAAAAATATTTTTAATTTATATTGATAAATGGGACATGGAAAGCTAAAGATCACTTGATTTCCTTATAACTTTGTGCTATTTGCATCAACTTCACTAGGATTTTACCCTCAAGACTAAATAGATTTAAACTGTCAAACTTTGCCCACACTTTTTTTCCCCTTTTGGATAATAAAGTACAAAAATAAAACTCTTGTTCTTATGACATTACTTCAAAGATTTAAAAAAACTGCAGAAAAAAGGTTGTTTGGCCTGTCTTTTCTCCCCATCCCTCTGAGTTTGTTCCTAATTAACTATTCCTTTCCTGTGTATTGAGGATAATTTCTGTTCAACAGTAGTTTAGTAGAGAGTTGGAAATGGCTTTCATCAACATTGCTGCATATCAAGTTAACATAGACTTGAGGTTTGAATACCATCTTGATGAACATTTGTTTTCCAAAAGGACATTCTTTTAAGAAACCCAGAATGGCATACATGTGACTACATTTGACTCAGACAGAATTACTGTTCAGATATTTATGACTGGATGATTCAAATTTATGCTGGCCTTACATGGAGGAAGTCCACTGTGATTATATGTGTGTGCCTTCCAGTCACTGTAGACTACTGGCAACTACCTGGACTAGTTCCTGCAGTTTTCTTGGCAAGGTTTTTTGGAAATAGTTTGCCATTGAGCCCTTCCCAGGGCTGAGAGAGAGTGACTGGCCAAGGTCACCCAGCTGGCTTCATACCTAAAGCAGGACTAGAACTCACAATTTCCTGGCTTCTAGCCTAGTACCTTAACTATTGCACCCAACTACTTTAATAGGTATCTGAACAGGCAAAGGAGAACAAAGACAATTTTATTTATTTATTTATTTATTTTTTAAATTTATATCCCGCCCTTCTCCTTGCGGACTCAGGGCGGCTAACAACCGGATAAAAAATACAGAATATCAAACTACAAATTTAAAAGTTAATTAAAAGGCAAATATTAATAATTGGTCTAATTAAAATTATAATTAAAACCCCCTCTAAAAGTTTTCCCCTAGGCCAGTC
>NW_015388377.1:205339-207958 GCF_001527695.2 Protobothrops mucrosquamatus
CTCCCCCATTTCCAGATCATTCTGCCACTGGCCAGAGACAAAAATTAGATCTAGTGTATGTCCTCCCGTGTGAGTGGGTGCATGAACTAATTGGGTCAAGTCCATGGTCGTCATGGAGGCCAAGAACTCCCGAGCCACCGCTGACGTTTCGCCCGCCGATGGCAGGTTGAGATCCCCCATGACTATAAGTCTGGGGGTCTCAACCGCCACCCCGGCTATCACGTCAGCCAGCTCAGGCAGGGCCTTTGACACATAGCAGGGGGCCAGGTATATTATCAACAGGCCCACTTGCACCCCTTGCCCCCACTTCACAAGGAGGGACTCTGCACCGTCTATCTGAGGCACAGTGGCCTCCCTTGGACACAGGGTCTCCCTTATAATGACCGCTACCCCCCCGCCCCTACCCCGGGCCCTCGGCTGATGGAATGCCTGGAAACCCGGTGGGCATAGATCAACAAGGGGAACTCCCCTTTCCATGCCCAACCAGGTCTCGGTGATACCTGCCAGGTCCGCTCCCCCCTCTTGAATAAGTTCTTGAATGAGGGGGGCCTTATTTACCACGGACCTGGCATTGCACAACATCAGCCGATGGTCCCGGGCCTGAGGATCTGAGGTCCCTGGAAATCGAGTAGAGCCCTGAGGATCGGAGCATCCACAAGAAGGACATGCTATTTAAGTTTCTTGGCATCCGCAACAAAAACGAGTATGATCTAGAGCAGCGGTTCTCAACCTGTGGGTCGCGACCCCTTTGGGGGTCGAACGACCCTTTCACAGGGGTCGCCTAAGACCGTCAGAAAACACATATTTCCGATGGTCTTAGGAACCGAGACACCGCTCCTCTATCTCCTTGCCCTCCTCTTCCTCCTCCCCTTCTTCCTCCTGCTGCCCCCCAGGCGGCTTGGGCAGGCGCCGGGACAAGAGGGGTGCCTGGGGGGGGAGCAGCCAGGCTGGCGGAAGGGCTGGCAGGGGCCGCGCGGCACAAGCCCCCACCGCGGCTCCATCGGATGGATGGAGGGTGAGGCCGGGCAGCGCGGAGTCCCGGCTGGGGCGGCGGCGGCTGCTTCCTCGCCCTCCTCCTCTCCTTCCTCCTGGTGCCCCCCGCACGGCTCAGGCGAGTGCCGGGGCAAGAGGGGTACCTGGGGGGGGAGTAGCTGGGCTGGCGGAGGGGCTGGCAGGGGCCGCGCGGCACCAGCCCCCACCGCGGCTCCATTGATGGGCGGAGGGCGAGGCCGGGCAGTGCGGAGTCCCGGCTAGGGCGGCTGCTTCCTCGCCCTCCTCCTCTCCTTCCTCCTGCTGCCCCCCAGGCGGCTTGGGAAGGGGCTGTCCCCACCGCAACTCCATCGATGGGCGGAGGGCGAGGCCGGGCAGCGCGGAGTCCCGGCGGGGACCCCCGACGATGCAGCCGGGCCGCCGTTGCCGCCACCGGAGCCGCTGCCTCCTGTCCTGCTCCCCCTCCCCACCTGTTCAGCTGAGGACACGGCGGAGGCTGGGCCGGGGGCGGTGGGAACCCCCGACGATGCTGCCGTAAGAGAGAGAGAGAAACAGAGGAAAAGAGAGAGAGAAAAAGAAAGGAGAAAGAGAGAGGAAAGAGAGAGAAAGAGGGAGGAAACAGAGAAAGAGAGAGATGAAAGAGAAAGAGAAAGAGGAAAGAGAGAGAAAGAGAGGAAAGAGAGAAAGAGGAAAGAGAAAGAGAGAGAGAACGAGAGAGGAAAGAGAAACAGGAAAAGAGAGGAAAGAGAGAGAAAGAGAAAGAGAGGAAAGAGAAAGAGAGAGAGAAGAGAGAGAGGAAAGAGAAAGAGAAAGAGGAAAGAGAAAGAGAGGAAAGAGAGAGAGAAAGAGAGAGGAAAGAGAGAGAAAGAGAGAAAGAGGAAGAGGAAAGAGAGAGAAAGAGAGAGGAAAGAGAAAGAGAAAAAGAGGAAAGAGGGAAAGAGAGAGGAAAGAGGGAGAGAGAGAAGAGAGAGGGGGAAGAGAGAGAAAGAGGAGAGAGAGAGGAAAGAGAGAGAAAGAGAAAGAGGAAAGAGAGAGAAGAGAGAGAGAGGAAAGAGAAAGAGAAAGAGGAAAGAGAGAGAAAAAAGAGAAAGAAGGGGAGAGGAAAGAGAGAAAGAGGGGGAGAGGAAAGAGAAAAAGAGAGGAAAGAGGGAAAGAGAAGAAAGAGAGAAAGTGGGAGAGGAAAGAGAAAGGAAAGAGAAAGAGAAAGGGAGAGGAAAGAGAAAAAGAGAGAAGGAGAGGAAAGAGAAAAAAGAGAGGAAAGAGAGAGGGAGAGGAAAGAGAGAGGAAAGAGGGAGGGGAGAGAGGAAAGAGAAAGGAAAGAGAGGAAAGAGAGAGACAGAGAGAGACCGTTTTGACATCTAAAATGAAGATAACACTGCATATGTCCTTGTTTACCTTTATTTTATATATGCACACACAAACACAGATACATACATACATACATACATACATACATACATTAAAGGTAAAAAAGGATATATGCAGTGTTATCTTCATTTTAGATATCAAAAGGGTTTTGCGGCTCCCAGTGTTTTGTTTTCGGTGGGAAACGTGTCCAAGTGGCTCTTTGAGTGTTTTGGGTTGCCTACCCCTGTCCTAAGGGAGGCTGCGCTGCTTCGCGGCCCTTTC
>NW_015388377.1:209398-211868 GCF_001527695.2 Protobothrops mucrosquamatus
GTTGGAAGGGACCTTGGAGGTCATCTAGTCCAACCCCCTGCTCAGGCAGGAAACCCTATACCATTTCGGACAAATGGCTGTCCAGTCTCTTCTTAAAAACTTCCAGTGTTGGAGCATTCACCGTTTCTGGAGGCAGGTTGTTCCACTGGTTAATTGTTCTAACTGTCAGGAAGTTTCTCCTTAGTTCTAGGTTGCTTCTTTCCTTGATTAGTTTCCACCCGTTGCTTCTTGTCCTGCCTTCAGGCGCTTTGGAAAATAGCTTGACTCCCTCTTCTTTGTGTCAGCCCCTGAGATATTGGAACACTGCTATCATGTCCCCCCTCATCCTTCTCTTCATTAAACTAGACATACCCAATTCCAGCAACCGTTCCTTATATGCTTTAGCCTCCAGTCCCCTAATCATCTTTGTTGCTCTTCTCTGTACTCTTTCTAGAGTCTCAACATCTTTTTTACAGCGCGGTGACCAAAACTGGATGCAGTATTCCAAGTGTCGCCTTACCAAGGCATTGTAAAGTGGTATTAACACTTCACATGATCTTGATTCTATCCCTCTGTTAATGCAGCCTAGCACTGTGTTGGCCTTTTTGGCAGCTGCAGCACACTGCTGGCTCATATTTAGGTGATTGTCCACTAGGACAGGGCTTTTCAACCTTTTCACCCATTGTACCACTTTTAGGATATAACAACATCCGAGTACCACCAGTCGCCTAGCAAGGTGTCAAAAACTTGATAAAGTACAGGTAGTCCTCGACTTACAACAGTTTGCTTAGTGACTGTTCGAAGTTACAACGGCACTGAAAAAAGTGCCCCCAAGCCACAGCCAAGCAAGACACCTGCCTGCCCACCCGGTGGCGCTCTTCCTCCTGTCCGAGGTTTTCATTGTTGTGAGCATTTCTGTTGAGGATTGGCAGCGGGGGTGGGATGGGGGGTGTTTGGTTTTTATTCCCCCTGTCTGCTGGGTGGTTGCAGCAGGTTTTGGTCACTTGGCATGACCCTGGGACACTGTGACCGTCATAAATATGAATCAGTTGCCAAGCATCTGAATGTAAATCACAAGACCCTAGAGATGCTGCAACATTCCAGCTGATCAGTGCTTCTTCTGGGCTCAGCAGAAGTGTCAGGATCAGTGCTTTTTTCCAGCTGATTGGTGCTTCTTCAGGGCTCAGCAGAAGCACCAGGATCAGCGCCGAGCTCCAGCTGGAGCCTGGCGCTGATCGTGGCACTTCCGCTGAGCCCTGACAGCCTGCAGCTCCAGCCATCTCTCGCTCAGGCTTGTGCAGTGCTGCCACCGGTTCAGCTCATTCCCCTCCCCCGCTACCACTTTTCTAGGATGGTCGCGTACCACCTGCCAGGTGCCAATGTACCATAGGTGGTACCCGTACCACTGGTTGAAAAGCCCTGCACTAGGACTCCGAGGTCCCTCTCACAGTTACTACTATTGAGCAGGGTACGCCCTATACCAGGGCTTTTCAACCAGTGGTAGGGTACCACCTGTGGTACATTGGCACCTGGCAGGTGGTACGCAAACATCCTAGAAAAGTGGTAGTGGGGGAGGGGAATGAGCTGAACCGGTGGCAGCACCACACAAGCCTGAGTGAGAGATGGCTGGAGCTGCAGGGCTGTCAGGGCTCAGTGGAAGCACCAGGATCAGCGCCAGGCTCCAGCTGGAGCTCGGCGCTGATCCTGGTGCTTCTGCTGAGCCCTGAAGAAGCACCAATCAGCTGGAATGTTGCAGCATCTCCAGGGTCTTGTGATTTGCATTCAGATGCTTGGCAACTGATTCATATTTATGATGGTCACAGTGTCCCAGGGTCAGCTGAAGTTACCAAAACCTGCTGCAACCACCCAGTAGACACGGGGAATAAAAACCAAACACCCCCCCCTGCTGCCAATCCTCAACAGAAATGCTCACAACAATGAAAACCTTGGACAGGAGGAAGAGTGCCACTGAGCGGGCAGGCATGTGTCTTGCTCAGCTGTGGCTTGGGGGGCACTTTTTTCAGTGCCATTGTAACTTCGAACAGTCACTAAGCGAACTGTTGTAAGTCGAGGACTATCTGTACTTTATCACTTTTTTCCTTTTGGGGAGGGGGGGTCATCAAGTTTTTGACACCTTGCTAGGCGACTGGTGGTACTCGGATGTTGCCATATTCTAAAAGTGGTACAGTGGGTGAAAAGATTGAAAAGCCCTGCCCTATACTATACCTGTGCATTTGGTTTTTCTTGCCTGAATGTAGAACCTTGCTTTTTTCACCATTGAATTTCATTTTGTTAGATAGTGCCCAGTGTTCAGGTCTGTCCAGATCCTTCTGTATCTTAAGCCTGTCTTCTGGAGTGTTGGCTATTCCTGCCAGCTTGGTGTCGTCTGCAAATTTGATGAGTTCCCCATCTATCCCCTCGTCCAAATCGTTGATGAAGATGTTGAAGAGCACTGGGCCCAGAACAGAGCCCTGGGGCACCCCACTACACA
>NW_015388378.1:0-3671 GCF_001527695.2 Protobothrops mucrosquamatus
ATTAGAATAATGATTTGTCTGCATAACTGCAATAATGATGTGTCTGCATAATTGCTAGAACAATGATGTAATGCATAATCACTGGGAAAATTCACTGGGAAAGTTCTCTGTCAGTAATATGTGGCAACCTAATGCGCTCTGCACATGGATACTTTGTATGTAGCAAAACCTTCCATTCTATGCCTGTGAGAAATGTTCCGAATGTATCACAGTGTGTATTTCAATGTGTAGTCCTTTGTTCTTTAAGGAGGGGAGTATAAAAACTGAAGTCTAATCACGCCCTCCTCGTTCAGAATTGCCTATCTCTAATATGCTCTGGACCTTGCGCAATTAAACTTCTCTGCTAACCCCTCCGGAATTCGTAAGAGTTCTTTCATTTTCCACAAGAATTTTACTACTCACTCTTCTCCACAGCTACTCCCACCTGTCTTACTCCTTGTGAGGACTGCTGGAGAAAAACATCCCTTTCTAGGAGCTTCAGGCTGCTTTACTTCCACACACAAATACGCACCTTCTTTCCCCACACCCTCAGTTGTTTCACAGCACAGCTATTGCAGGCAACTCTGCTGTGCTGTCCCCGGGGAGAGGCCTTGAAGAGATGGGACAGAAATAGCACAGGTGGTGTCAACTTTCTGGGCAGATTGCTCCTTCACACACACAGCCCTTAATGGAGGCTTTTTGCTTTGCCTGAATTGCTGGGTGTTTTCTATTTGGGGGGGGGGGCAAAGAAACCCCTTTGCAAAGGGAAAAGCGCCTCTTTTGAATTCAGGGCTCAAGTTCTTACCAGCTCCAGGCCAAAGTCAGGGTGTCTGAGCTGGGAGGCAACAGCAGTACCTGAATAAAGAATCTCTTAAGAGACGATGCAGAGTTACAAAAGGGCTGCCTGCAGTCCCTAAAATGGTGGGAGGTTGCTACAGTCTACTTAAAATGGCGGTTGGCTGACTGCCAATGGGATCCAACTCAATGTGGCAGATGGTTTCTCCTCCCCCCTCTGAAGTTGGCAAACTGCCAGTCTCTGAATGCCTCCAGGAGTGTCCCAGAGTCCCACATGCATTTGCAGCCTGTTTTCAGGGGTTCCTGAAAGGATTGTGCAGCTTCTGCAGCTTCTTGGCTGGAGGAAGGAGAAAGCCATCCAGCATGTTGACTCCTGTCCTGTTCCCATTGTTCTCTATTTACATTGCCTCCAAAATGAAAATTCAGAAAAAAAGAAAAATGTAATCTTAAAATCAACTACACCCCTTATTAATCAGCAGTGATCTTTGGAAAGTGGAAGGAAGGTGGCAGCAGATAAATATGGGGCTGGAGAGAATATCCTTCCTGGCTATCAAAGCAACGCTAGTTCTTTGTTAATCACCTCCCAAGTAATAAAATTGTGTGTTTGTTTCAACACAGTTGAATAAAAATAACACTGCCGCCTCAACCTTTTACTTTTGCAAACTTAAAATGCATGACTATTTTTATAACAAGAAATTAAAAGAAACCCAAAGAGAAAGTTTCATTCATCCAGAAGCGGTTTCCAAGTAGAAACAAAGTTGGATGTATTTTTTTTTTTTTATTAAAGAACTTAATCTGGCCATTCTCACTGCTGTCAACGTGGATAACAACAAAGTTCCTTTTTTCAAGTTCTATGTCCATTCAGCCTAAAAGAAATACCTTCGGTTTAATTTTTACATTCTTTTTGAGACTCTTCTGTATTAAAACGTGCATCTTATTTTAATATTTTAAAAATGAGCATTTTTTAACAAATCATTTTATTATAAAAAGAGACTTTTCTTCTGATGGGATTCCTGTTGCTTCCCCCCTTTGCTAGTGGAGAGGAGAAACTGCAAAGCTGCAAACCAGCAGGGGACGCCAATCTCCAGCTCATCCATGTTTCGGGAAATTCTTCCGGCCCGCCTTGCTGAGACTCTCTGGATCTGAAAGATTTTCAAAAGATTTATATTCTTTTATGTTCTGTATTTTATATCCCTGAGCAATCAAGCTATCCCCTCCTCTTCCCCACAGACGGGGCCTTATTTCCACTCTGCACATGCTCAGAGGAAAGGTGACTGCAGAAGAAAGCAGATGATTCAATGAAAAGACGGCTGAATGTTTCTCATACTTTGTTCTTTATAGGAAAGGTGAAATCAACTGAATTTGTTCAATCCTAATAAGAAACCAGGATTTATTCTTTTAGTCCAAGGATTCCCCAGAAGAAACGCCAAGGGAGAGAGCAGCCATCTTGGTTTATTGTGGGGAAAACCAAAGACTTTGAAGCTTCCTAAAGATTCATGGCTTCCCCAGAGAAGAAAATTCCTCTGACATTTTCTCCTAGAAAGACATATCTTTCCCTTGAAGATGCCACGAGAGCCTTTGAGCGTTTTTCTCCAGAGCGAAGATCATTTGGGATGTCATGACCTAATCACAGAATCATAGGACTGGAAAGGACCTCAGAGGTCTTCTAGTCCAACCCTCAGATCCAGGCAGGAAATTTAATACCATCTCAGTCTTTCTCCAGTCTGTTTTTGAAAACTTCCAGTGATGGAGCACTCACAATTCCAGGATGAAAATTATCCCACTGATTAATTGTTCTCACTGTTAGAAAATTTCTCCTTCTAGGTTGGGTCCCTCTTTAACAAGCCCCCACCCCTTATTTCTTCTCCTGCCCTCTTTGGGGCTTTGGAGAAGAAGTCCCTCCCCTCTTCTCTGTGACAGCCCCTCAAGTAAAGACAGGCAGTTATTATGACACACACAGAGACACACAAACAGACAAACACAAATTCTTCCGTGCGATAGACTGGGCACACCTCGCTCTCTCAATGGCTCCTCACACCATTCCTCACGCCTGCGCCCCTCCCCCCAAGCCCAGGTGGGGGGAGGGGCTTTTCCCAGCCCCCCATTTCTGCCCCTCCCCCCCAAGAGGCGGAATGCCTGGAAGGGGATTTCCTGATGGGACTTTCGCTTTCCTTTTCCCGCCTGTCCAGCCGGTTGCGCCTGGACGTCTGCCTAGCAACAATGACGTCACGAGCATACCTTTTATTCTACTGGTTGGGATTGACCAATCACCCGCTTTTGCTCTGGGTTGCTGCGTTGTTGATCACCCGGACCGCGTCTTTCTCTGCCTGCGACTTCTGGGGAGCGGATCGCAGTTTGAGGATCGCGGCCAGGATGGCGCTGCGCTCTCTGTCGCTCCTGGTGTTGGTGGGGGTCGCTCTGCGGGAGAGCTGCCTCGGTGAGTCCCTTTATCTCCTGGTGGGGATCCATTCAAGAAATCTCTCCTCCCCCCCCCCAAAGTTTATTCCCAGGAAGAGAATCCCGATTCGGTCCTCTTTCGAGTCCGCTCCCCCTCTGGCCCCTCTCAGAAGGGACCCCAAACCGTGGATGGGACTTTGCTGCCTCTCCCCCCTCCCCCCCCAGGAGAGCCCCTCTGGGAACAGGAGAAGGGGGGGCCCTCCAGAGGTCAGTCAAGTCTACCTGGGCGCCCCCGAGCGCAGTTCTTTCCCTCCCCCAAAGTGGAGGTTGTGGGAAAGCGGCGTTTGCAGGGACCGGGTCAGTTCCCAAACTTCCTGGCTGCCTTCGCACAACCCCTCCGCCTGGCTCCTCTTCCCTGCCTTTGGCGGGGCTCGGGGGCTCTTTGGGGCTTCTGGTGCTGGGAGGAGCCGGCTCGTTTCTCGACTCGCTTCCGTGTATTG
>NW_015388378.1:3709-12118 GCF_001527695.2 Protobothrops mucrosquamatus
TGTCCCTAGTTGTTCCTCAGAGAAACTCTCAATGCAGCAGCTTTTCCAAAGGCATTTCCAAAACTGTCAGGATCTGAAGGATTAGAGAGGCTGGGCTGGAGGCAGGAGGAGAGAAGCCCCTCTGGATGGAGAGCCTGGAATGAAGGGCTTGCTTGGACACAGACAGGCCCAAACTGACCAGCCCTTCCTGACCTGAGGAGGATTCAGGATTGTGAGGACGCCCAACCTGCGTTACATTCACACGTTTCTCCTCTCAGGCAGACTTCAGACTCCCTCACTGCTCAGCCCCACCAGGGGAAGAAGCGGGTTCTGGATCACGGAGGGTCCGATCCCCCCTCCTTCTGTCAGAGAAAAGCTCTGATCCGTTTGAAATCTCCCCAGAGCAGGAAGTGGATCTGGGGATCCCTCTCCCCAAAAGTTCTGAGAAGCCGCTGGGATTGTGGGGAGGAGCAGGATGGAGGCCAAGGACTTTGCCTTGGGAGACTGGGAAGGACTGGGAGACCATATTGGAGGGACTGGGCAGTGGGATTACTGGTAGTCCTCGACTTACAGCAGTTCATTTAGTGATTGTTGAAAATTACAACGTCATTGAAAAAAGTGACTTATCACTATTTTAAACATGACCATTTTAGCGTCCTCATGGTCACGTGACCAGGATTTGGATGCTTGGCCACTGGTTCATATTTATGACGGTCACAGTGTCCCCATATCCTGTGATCCCGTTTTGCGACCTTCTGACAAGCAAAGTCAATTGAGAAGCCAGATTCACTTAACAATGGGGTTATTAATTTAACAGCTGCAACGATTCACTTAACAACTGTGGCAAAGAATATCATAAAATGGAGCAAAACTCACTTAACAAATGTCTCATTTAGCTGCAAAAAATGTGGGCTCGGTTATGGTCGTAAGTCGAGGACTGCCTGTATTTATTTCTCGGGGTGGGGGGGCTTTGGAGGTCCTGCCCTTTTCCATGCAGACCCAGGTTCTGCCCAAATAAGTCCCGTGAAGGATCCTGAAAATGATCTTTAAACTCTTTGGTGCCCTTGAAGAATTTCTGACCTGAAGAGCTTCCAGAATGGAGACCAAGAAAGGGCCTTGGGGATTTTCATCAGCTTAATCGATTTCCCAGGAGCATTTTATTCATTTTATTTATTTATTTTTATTCTTTTAATCCACTTACAAGCTGTTGTTTTTCTGTTACTTGGGCAGCCTCAGAGTCTCTTCCATGTTTGTATTTTGACAATGAAAACTAAACAGTGACTTAATGTGATTTTCTTTTGTCCTTGTTAGTCAAGTTTAGCATAGTTTATGTCTTGTGAATTTAGTCTCTCCTCCAATCCAAGGAAGGGCTGAAGAAACTTTGATGCTCCTTGGTTGGCAGTTTGCATGCTAGAAACTGAAATAATGTAGTATGTTTATCTTTGGTTCACCAGAGGGGCTTTAGAGATGACGGGACATGATTTACAATTGGGGTGGCATGCTTTCTTATGGTACAGGAAAAACAGAGTCTATAAGTACTTTCAAAATCATTTTATAAGAAATGCCTTGTTAACAGTATGGGAAAAAATTAAAGCTAAAAGATATTCAAAAATTCCAGAGTGGTTATCAACGATGGAGGCATTTATACATCCGAGCCTGGTAGACTTTGAAAAAATATGGACATATAAAGATATTTTAGATATTGATGGGAAATTAAAATCTAAACAAAAATTGGAAATTCAGGGAATTAATCTGTCTTGGTGGGCACATTTACAGATACAAAGTAGATATGAAAAAGATGTAAAAATGTATGGATTTTACAAGGATCAAACTGTGTTTGATAAGATTTTGTTAACCTCAGATGAGAAATTAATTAAGAAAATGTATAACTTTTTGTTAATTTTAGATATGGAAAGTGAACAAGTGAAAGAAACAATAATAAGATGGGCAAAATTTTTTGGTTATAATATAGAATTAGAAAAATGGCAAATGTTATGGGAGAGAAACTATAAATTAACAATGTCAACTTCATACAAAGAAAATCTGTATAAAATGTTTTATAGATGGCACCTTCCACCAGCAAGATTAGCAAAAATGTTTAAAAATATGTCAGATAGATGTTGGAAATGTAAACATAACATAGGCATGTATTACCACATTTGGTGGACATGTGGTAAGGCAAAGGCCTATTGGAAAAATATACATGTTTGGTTAGAAAAAATGTTGGGCGAACAAGTGGATTTTAAACCTGAACTTTTTTTACTAGGCATTATGCCTGAAAAGACTAATAAGGAGAAATTATATTTAATTTTACACATCACTACAGCAGCGAGAATAATTTTTGAACAATATTGGAAGAATGAAGGACTGCCATCAGAGGAAGAAATAATCCGGAAAATATTGGAATGTGCAGAGATGGATAGATTAACTATGAGGTTGAAAGATAAAGAAGATACAGACTACTATAAATTTGGAATTTATTTTATTCTTGGTTAGAGAAAAGAATGAAGGATTAGGAATTGAACAGGTAGCAACTCCAGACAACTTGTTGATTGGAAAAATTAACATATGTTGATGGGAAAAAAATTAATAAAAATTTTATAAAAAAAAATAAAGATGACGGGACCCTCCAGACAGAGGCTGAGTTTGGGGAGAGGACTCCAGCAGAGCCCCCCTCCCACCCAATACGGGAGTTGGCAGTAGGAACGCCCAAGCAACCTCATTGGGGGCAGGGGGTGGGGCCAGGGTGGAGAGGCCCCATGGGTTTCTTCCAGGTTAGGGGAATTCTGGGAGTCCAAGTGGCTGAGAAACTCTAATTTAGGCCTTTACGTTGAAAGTCACTGATCATGTGAAGAGTTGGGTAGCTGAGATCAACCCCCTCCCAAGCTTTGTGGAAGGCCTTGCTGGAAGGGGGGAGTGTGCAATTGGGGCAGGTAAAGTTTGGGGGACCCGACCTTCCCGTCCTCTCTCACCCCACCTTCCGTGCCCTCTAACCCTTCAGGCCCTCCAGAAGCTGCTTCTTTCCCTCTCAGTCACTCCCTCCTTCCACCTCCTGCCTCCTCTTCCGTCCTCTCCCCCTTCCTTTCCCCCTTTCTCCTCCCCCCCAGCTTTTTTCTTCTTCTCCTTCTCCTCCTCCTCCTCCTTCTTCCTTCTTTCCCCCCAAAGATTGGAGCCTCCATAGGATGAGGGTCCTTGACTGGAGCCCCCTAACTCTGCCCCTCTGGGTCCCTTCCAGGCGCCTCCTCACACTCCCTGAAGTATTTCTACTCCTCCATCTCGGAGCCCAGTCAGGGGCTGCCCCATTTTGTCACTGTGGGATACGTGGACGGTCAGGTCTTCACTTCCTACAACAGCAACAGCCGTAGGGAGCAGCCTCGAGTCTCCTGGATGGAGAAGGTGGAGAAGGAAGACCCCCATTACTGGGACAGAGAGACCCAGGCATCACATAGTGCTGAGGAGGCGTTCAGAGAAAACCTGGAGATTGCGAGGACTCGCTACAATCAGAGCGAAGGTGAGTGATGGGTTGGGTGGCTCCTCCTGCCCCATAATCCCCTCCCTAGGAACCAGAGGGGGGAGAAAGGGGGGTCCCTTCAAAGGGAAAGGCTGCTTCCCCACATTTAAACAAACTTTTAAAATATGTTTATTCTTTTTTAAAAATCAGTATAAGCTTGTCGTTGCCTCCATAGCTGATGTTTTCTGCCAATTGCAGTTAATAAAAACATTTTTTTAAAGTTTTCCCTCCATCTCCCTGTATATTGATAGGATATGGATATAAACTGAGTTAAAAGAGACCAAAATCTCCCCTCCCCCCATGAAAGTTGGGGGGTCCAGGCCTTGGTGGACCCCCTGCTGTGGGGGAGGGAGGGGATCCCAGGTCTCTCCTCTCCCAGAAAAGAAGCAGGTGGATCCCAAGGAGATCCTGAGGGAAGCAGGTCCTTGTTTTTCTGTCTGTTTCCACCCCAGAGAAATAAGGGATCCACTGCAGATCCACCTGGGCTGACTAGATCCCTCTCTTTCACCTCTTTTTGGAGGGATGAGTGGGGACCCAAAACGGCAGGAACTTCTCACCCTCCAGGTGGAAGGAGAGGCCAGGAGGCCAAATGGGGTGGGGGGACTCCTGGGGGGGCACAGGATCACTTCCAGGATCCTCCCAATCTTGAGGGGGAAAAGGACAGAAAAGAAAGAAACCCCCATTTGGGGCCCTTCCTGAGTCGCTCAGAGCGCTGATGGCTTCCCATCCTTGGTCCCTCCGGCTGGACTCCTGCGCTGCCCTCTTGGTGGGGCTGCCCTGGAGGGGGGAGGCCTTCTTCAGCAGCCCCCCCCTTCTGCCATCTTTGGGGCACAAGATTCACCTCCAAGGAACCTGATTTAGGGGAGAGATTGGAAGCAAATATCTGTGTCACCAGAGGCTGCTTTGGGCTGAGGTAAACTTTCTCCACAAACATCAGCCATTTTCCCTCCTTTCATCCCAAGGAGGTGCAGCCCCCCTTCTTCTGCCCTTTCCTTGCCCATCCCCCCCAGGCAGACACCCCAGAGATCTGCCTGCTCTGCCCCTGATCCCTGAGGATCCCCCCAGATCCCTCCAGGCCCCCTGCTGGCCTCTCAGGGGAGCAGAGCTGGACCCAGAGGGCTCCCCCTGGTGGAGAAAGGAGGAAGGAGACCGGCCAGAGTGGAGGGGAGCCTCCTTTCCAGGCTAAACAGCCCCAAATGTCCCAACCTTTCCTCCAAGGGAGGCTGCTTCAACCCTCCCATCCTCTGGGTCGCCTCCTCTGGACCTTCCCCAGCTCCCTCCTGGCCTTTTTGGAGGTCTGGTGACCAGAACTGGCGAACGATATTCCAGATGTGGTGGCACCCTTGATTAACACAAAGGCTTTGTGACATTAGCCTCTGTGTTTTCAATACCATTTTAATGATCTCTGATATCCTGTTTGCCTTTTGAATTTTTTAATATAATTTGTTTTGAACCTTTCCAACAAAAGATAAAAACTAAAAGAAAGTATCATAAAGTAAAGGAGATAAAAGAAAGAAATCAAAGAAAAATCAAAAACTATATAAGAAAAGAAAACAAGTTGAAGAAAATAAAGAAAAAAGACATAAAGAAGTGGCTTCTGATATTCTTCACAGCAGTTACAAATATAAATATATATTTAGCCTCCCTAAAGCAGCCTTTCTTAACCTTTTGACCCTGGAGGAACCCTTGAACTATTTTTCAGGCCTCGGGGAACCCCTGAACATCCAGGCTCAGAGATGGGGCAGAATTGTTTCCTGCGTAGACCTCTAGAGATGCATTAACAGCCTTCTTACACTAAGAATAAAAACTTGCCTTTTCAGTATGATCCCTGTGCTTTCTTTTTGCAGCACAAATATTAAATTCTGTGCCAAACGTGCAATGAACACAAACAGATTTCATCTTCAACTGAAATAAGACGGTTTCTGTCTTAGCTTTTGATGCTTCTGAAATAAGACAGAGCTGGTTCTCAGAAGTTGAAAACTGCAGACAGATTTTCAGTGCCTTCCTGTGAATGGCAGGAGACTCTTCTTGGGCAGAAATCCAGAACCTTTTTTTCCCCTGGGCAGATCAGGGAATCTCCTCTGGAGGGCAGGATCAGACTCAGCTCAGGAGGATCTTCCTCTCCCTCCAAAGGGAAGGTCTCAGGCTGAGCAGAAGCTGCAGAGAAAGGATCCCCTCACTTGGTCACTCATGGGAGTGGAAAGGGAGGGAAAGGACTGGTCAGTTTAGTTCAACTGTACTTACAAGTGGTTTTCCCTCAGATTTGAGAGTTTCTGGCATCCTTCCTCATTCTGAAGTCCAACCAGAAGTAGAAATATTTCAACATTTCCTTTTGTTTTTTTCAAACATTCAGTTTTCTTTTAAATCTAAGAATTTAGTCATTTGAAGTTGAAACATCTTCTCCAGGGCCTTGCAGAGACTGTAAAGTTCAAACTTCATTTCAAAGGTCAATAACCCTTTGGGGGAGCAGATCAGATTGGGGCACTTGCTGCTGTTGCTAAGGAAAATATTCCTTTGTGGCCCTTCAAGTCTTCATTCCCACAATGTACAAAGCCATGGTTTGTTTCTGGTTAGTCCAGAAAGGGAGCCAGCCTTGTGACTTAGTGATATTTGGGAACATAGATCAAGATTTATGGTCACAGGGATCCTTGCAAGCTTGTTTGCAGTTCGACCAGATTCTCTCTGAGGCCATGAGATTCTCAGTCCCTCTTTGGAGCTGCAGGAATCTGTTCCCTCTCTGGGATCCCTTCCTTTCCCCCCAAGAGTCTCCCCAACAGAGGAACTGCAGAAGGAAAGATGGAGGAGGCTCGCTCCCTCCGTTTCTTCTGCGACTCCTTCTTTTCTCGGTCTCCCTCGGGATCCTCCGCTGGCTTTTCCAGCTTCCCTTTTCCTGGGGGGGTTCAGGGACTCCATCCTGGGGGGGGGGAATTCAGGGAGACAGGTCGAGGGAGGGGAGAAGGGCAGGTAGTGATGGGGGCTTTCTTTCCCTTGATTGCTAGGGAGGAAACGGGTGTGTCAGTTCCTGTGCCAAAGTCCCTGCAGGGAAGGGGATCTGTGTCTATCTTGAGGACTCCCCAAACCATCATCTTGTTCCTATTTCAGGCCTTCACACGTGGCAGTTGATGTACGGCTGTGAGCTCCAGGCTGATGGGAGAAAAGGAGGATTTTGGCAGTATGGCTACGATGGGAGGACCTTCCTCACCTTCGACAAGGAGAGACTCACCTGGGTGGCTCCCCAACCCCAGGCCCAGATCACCCAGAGGAAATGGGACGCTATTCCAGGATTGAATCAGAGAGATAAGTCCTATCTGGAGGAAATCTGCATTGAGTGGCTGGAGAAGTACCTGTCCTACGGGAAGGAGACGCTGCTGAGGACAGGTGAGCCCCTGGATGCAGGTTGGACTTTCCTCCTTTATGGCCGGATTTCTTGTGCACATTCGGCCCTTTTGGGTTCCTGGTCTGCAGTCTGACTGCCCAGGAGGGAATCCTCCCCCTCCCCTTCCAGCCCCTCTCCATGACGCGGGAAGCCCTGATTGGTTCCCCTTGCCAGGCCGCCATTCGATGGACCAGGAAATGCAGCCTCTGCCTGGGGGGTGTCTGGGTGGATCAGGCGGGAAAAGCACTTGGGGGTGTCCTGTTCACAGCCCACAGTGAGGCAACAGGAGCACTTGAGGTTCTTCAGTGAGACCCCCATTAGTCGAACTGTAGTCAAGTGTGGGGTGCCTTTAATTTCCCCCCATTAACTCTCCTTCCCCCCACATCCCACAGGGGGCTCCTTCCCTGCCTTGCACCTGATGGTGCACCTCCCACCACCACCACTAGGTGGCTCCACGTCTACCATTAATAAGACATCCTCAGGGCCCCCCCTTGGGCAAAAAAGGCCAAGGTTGAGGGGTTCTTTTCTTCCCAAAATTTCTGTGGATCTTTCTCTTAAACCCCAAACAGGTTCCCTCCTTTCTGACCTAGTGAGTCTTTCCTCAAAACAGCCCCCTCCCCACCTTGAAGAACACCCCCTCACCCCACAGGAGGCTTCACAGTATAATCTTTTCCTGTGGTTTGTTCTTATTTTCCCATCTAAACAACGTCTCCCCACTGGGTCGACCCCCTCTGGGGTCCTTGACCCCCCCTCTGGTATAAGCTGAGTGAGATCAGGGTCCACAGGGGAAGCCCCCCCACACAATTGCCAGCAGCCCCTCCCTGCCCTGGGAGGACTCTCTCTCTCTCTCTCTTTCTCTCTCTCTCTCTCTCTCTCTGTCTCTCTCTCTTTCTCTCTCTCTCTCTGTCTGTCTCTCTCTCTCTCTCTTTCTCTCTCTCTCTGTCTGTCTCTCTCTGTCTCTCTCTCTCTCTCTCTCTTCCATTGGCCTCACCTCTCTCCCCCCCTTTGAGGGATAATATTTCTTCTCCAAATTAATCAGTCAGAAATTGGAAAAGCCCAGAGCCCCTTTTTACTTTGATTCTGCCTCTCCTCTTCTTGAAACTGTGGTTGTGTCCCTTGGAAAGAGGCCTGGAGCAGCCTTAGATTCAGGGGAGCAGAAGGAAACCATAAAAGTAGGGAGAAACCTCTGTGTTGTTGTTGTCTTGAAAGGGAACTTAAAAGAGCAGCTCCACTTTCCCTCCCCTGAAGGAAACAATCCAAGATCACTTAGAGTTCAAAGCAGCCAGAGAGGAATTTCCTTGGACCCTCAATTTGCTGCTGGAGGTTTTTCAGGCTGAGTCCCTGGGAAGGACTCAGAATCAGGAGTTCTTGTGGTTGAGCTTTTTCCAGATCTGGAGCATTTCCTAAAACTCTTGGAGACGCTACAGGTGTGGAGTGGGAAGTAGTGGGAGGCTTTCCTGCCCCTCTGAGTTTCCCCCCACCTTCCAGGCTCTGGAGGGGCTCAGAGTTAATTCCAGGGGTGCCGTTTCTGCAGACCCCCCAG
>NW_015388378.1:12627-21962 GCF_001527695.2 Protobothrops mucrosquamatus
AGAAATTGCACATTATTTTATGATACGATATGGGAATTCCTGAGGCTCAGCATAAAACCTAAGAAAAAAAGCCCTCTAAGAACTCTGCATATGCTCATAACTGCCCCTAACATTTTTTACACTGGATTTCCAAAATTGCAGAATTCAAGTTTAAATCTTTTATTAATGATTGTCATCACAATAGAAAAAAAAACGTTCAAATTTAATTTTTATGCTGATATCCCAAGCAAAATAAAATATTTGTGTTTGTTGTTTTTAGCAAGCATCAATTCACAAATGGCATCATCGCTATTCAGTAGGAGTCCTGAGTTTTGTGCAAGAGAAAATTAAATTTAAAGTTTCCCTCCTCAGAACTGACTCCCAAAGCAATACCACTTTATAATGCTTTGGTAAGACCTTACTTTGAACATTGCATCCAGTTTTGGTCGCCACGATATAAAAAAGATGTTGAGACTCTAGAAAGAGTGCAGAGAAGAGCAACAAAGATGATCAGGAGACTGGAGGCTAAAACATATGAAGAACAATTGCAGAAACTGGGTATATCTAGTCTAATGAAAAGAAGGACTAGGGGTGACATGATAGCAGTCTCCCCATTATCTCAGGGGTTGCCTCAAAGAAGAGGGGGTCAAGCTATTCTCCAAAGCGCCTGAGGGTAGGACAAGAAGCAATGGATGGAAACTAAACAAGGAGAGAAGCAACCTAGAACTAAGGAGGAATTTCCTGACAGTGAGAACAATAAACCACTGGAGCACCCACAACAAAGTGCAACTTGGAGGCAGTTTTGGTCACCACATTGCAAAAAAGATGTTGAGACTTTAGGGAAAAATGCAAAGAAGAGCAACTAAGATGATTAAAGGCCTGGAGACCAAAACGTATGAAGAACAGTTGCAGGATTTGGGTTTGGCCAGTCTAGAGAAAAGAAGGACTGGGGGGGGACATAATAGCAGTATTCCAGTATTTGAGAGGCTACCACAAATAGGAGGGGGGTCAACGTGATTTCCAAAGCACCAGAGGGCAGGGCAAGAAACGATGGATGGAAACTAATCAAGGAGAGAAGCAACCTGGAACTAAGGAGAAACTTCCTAACATTGAGAACAATTAACCAGTGGAACAATTTGCCTTCAGAAGTTGTGGGTGCTCCATCACTGGAGGCATCTAAGAAGAGACTGGACAGCCACTTGTCTGGAAGGCTTGAGCAGGGGGTTGTGCTAGAAGACCTCCAAGGTCCCTTCAAAATCTGTTCTTCTGTTTCTGCCATTAGTGGGACCGTCCAGAAGTCGGATGTCATCATATTCCATTTTTCATGCTGAGTTCTGGAAGCACAAAATATAATTTTTTGCTATTTCTGGACTGGCCAAGGAAATGAAGATGTATATTTTAAAAAAGGCTGGGTGATATGAACTCTTTTACTTTAAATAATAAAACGCAAACACTCAAACTGAAGAAAAAACATAACATACAGAGCTACCCAAATTATGACACACTGGGACAGCCTCTAAACAGAACAAAAACTGTTGTTTAACAATTGTTATTGTATTGTTCACCCATATTGTGTTGGTGAAGTTTTTGTTTTGTAAGCTGCTGAGAGTCACAAGATGGCAAAGGGCTGCTTTTGAGTGGAAAAGCTAAAGATTAATTCCGCTGCCTTCATGCTGGGCTGGGGAGAGAAGGAGGCAGCATCAGGAGGACACGTCCTCTAACAATGGTTAGCAAGGAGCCTTCGTGCTACCCTTAGAGGGACATGAAGAGGAACCCATAGAAGTTTTTAATTTTTGGAATTTCCATCTTTCGCTATTTTAGGTCTCTCCCCCAATTGGGATGATTGAGGTTCTCCTTCTCAATTATCTGCTTTTTCTCCCAATTCAGAACCAAAATCCAATGTGGGGATCATCATCGGCTGCGTTGTGGCTGGCCTTGTCCTGCTGGGTGTGATTGTTGGGATCTGGTTTTTCAGTAAGTATCTTTTTCTGGGTGATGGAAAGAAGATGGGGAGCTTCCTCCCAAGTCTCTCTCTTTGGGGAGCTTCTTCAGGGCTTCCTCCTGTCCTGTTTTCCCAACCCTATAAAGGTGAGTAAGAGTTCCCTTTCAGACCTGAGAAAATATGTGCTTGTTTTATACCAGATAAACTAGTAAACAATGCAAATAGGTGCCACTTCTATGTATTACAAATTTCTCTTTCCTCAGTTTTTCTATTAGGTTTATTGATTACTACAATCTCTCAGACAAACAATTTCAATTTACATGTACTACGTGTAAAGATTTCCCAACTTTCCCTTCCTACAGGGAGTTAGGGTGAGTTGCTATAGCAACAGAAGTATCACTTGAAGAGCTGAATATCCTGTAAGAACTTCTGTCAGAATAGCATCATTGAACAGATGTCTAATATCTCAATCTGAAGATAGGGGCTCATGGAGCAATATTTCCAGCCCTGAGGACACCCAAGATAGGTCATTAATTCATCCACTGTTAGCAAATGCTCAGATACAAGATTAGGAAAAGCCCTACGATCTATTTTAGTTCTGGGTCATATTAAAAAGAAGTGGGGGAGAACTCTCCACTGCCCAGAAGAAAAGAATTGGGGTCAACCGAGAAATAGCACTTCTAAATATAAGATGAATGAAAGGAAATATTCTGAAATCAATATGAAGAGCATTGCAATTGCGTCAATGCTTAATTTTAATGGATCAAAATTAAGGAGCATTAGCCCTTCTAGAAACTTAGTATTGATTAGCATTTTTAAATGGATAAAGTTATTTCTAAGATAGTCCTACATAGAAACAACCATTTTGCTGTTCTATATATATATATATATATATATATATATATATATATATATATATATATATATATATTATATATATATATATATATATATATATATATATATATATATATATATATATATATATATATATATATATATATATATATATATGACTAGTAATCAAGGTAAAAATTTGACTCTTGGGTATATCCATATTAAAACAATAAATAGCATTGATCACCAAGAGAATGATTAAAAGCATCTAAAAGCATTTAATAAAATACAAATTAACCGAGCTTTCGTAAGGCACAAACATATATATATGTTTGTTTTCATAGATTTATATATATATTCAGATTTCTTTTTGCCGACAAAGAATTAAAGAATTAAGTGGGAGACTAGTATAGCTATTTCAGGCTCATTAGCCCTCATCAGCTAGCCACACCCTTTATGGGATTCGAACCTAGGCAGCCTACATGCTAGGTAGTTGTATTAACCACCAGACCACCGGCTCTCCTCCCCTCTTTGTCAGCTGAGTCAAGGGAGTATATACAGAAAGTTTTTCAGACAGACCGGTCTGATTGATTGCACCTTGGCATTTTTGACTGCTATACTGCAGTTCTACTTTTTATGATCACTTTTGCCTTGCAGCCCGCCAACTAGGGGCGTTAAGCAGGCTCAAGTCGCTACTGCGAAACATTACAAATTCAGATTTCTTTTTGCTGACAAAAAGTTAATTCTTTAATTCTTTGTTAAAGAAAAGTTTTGCCATGTGGTTTGTGCTTCAGCATGTGCATCAGCTGCAGCACACTATGAGTTTAATGTTGAGTTTAATGTTGAGAGAAGTTTTTAAATATAACAGCATGAAGTTAAATTACCAGAATTATTTGGTATTTGGTCTGCATTCATATTTTATCATCTCTGTTTTGAACTACTTCAAACACTCAATTTCAACATAATTTAACAGGAAATCTAAAATTTCCTCAAGTTAAGTCCAACCCATGATAAATCATCTTAAATCTGAATGCTACCTTCTAGTATTTAATTAATTTAATTTAATTAATATTAAAATTTCATTTTTTACCATTTATACTACCCTTAAATTTTGCTTTCCGTAACCTGATTATGGATAGTTACAAAGACTGAGTACAGAGGAAAGCTTATTGAGGAGAGAAGCAACCTAGAATTAAAGAGAACTTTCCTGTCAGTCAGAACAAGTAAACAGAGGAACGGCTTGCCTCCATAAGTTGTGGGTGTTTCATCACTGGAGTTTTAAATTGGACAGCCATTTGACCAGATTCATATAGTATCTCCTGTTTGAGTAGGGGGTTGGACTAGAAGACCTCCAAGGTCCCTTCCAACTTTATTAGTCTGTTATTTCATTGCTCTCGGGCCATGGAACACATTCCAAGGAAATGCATTTTATTCCCATTTTCCTAGTATATAAGGAAGGTAATAAAAACATCTCTTGTGCTAATCCTTTATGATTTACTTTAATGTTTGTCATTTTAATGATTGATTTGAAGTTTGGCTTTGATTTTAATTGCATTGATTTTGTTATGTTTTATGCTTTGTATTTTTTTATTGTTGTAAGCTGCCTGGAGTGTTGGAACAAACTAAAAAAATAATTCATTCATTTTATCATTCACTCAATTTATTGGGCTGCTTAATCAAAATGTTCAAGATATGTATTTACATTTCATGGTGAACCACAATTTTTGAAACTATTTTGGATGTCTGCGATAAATCATAACTTACTCGGTTCACTGTAAGTTATGCTTCATGATTGACCAGTTTTGCTGTAGGTTTTATTTATTTTAGATTTTATCTTGGATTTTCTTTTTGCGATTGATTTTGTTTCTGATGATTTTCTTTTATTTGTTACATTTCAGTCTTCTTTTTGTTTGATGGTATACACTGCCCACAGTCTTTTGAGATCTGGGCATGTTGCTAGTACTGTAAATGAATAACATAAATAAATTACAGCTGGATGCACACAGCATGCTAAACCAAGACCAAAGAAGCTACCTCAGTGCCTAAAACTATTATTTGGACATGATAACTTTCTGTAGGTAGAAATATGATTGGGAAACAATCCTGTGTACACTTATCTGGGAGCAAACACAATGAAATTTACTTCTGAATAAAACACATTCATAATTGCAGTGGGGGTCATCAGTATTGTAGAAATGACATTAAGCACTGAATAATTTGCATGTTATGTATGCATGATGACCAGTAATCATTCTACACAGCACTCCCATTTTCCTGAGTTATCAGGTTTCTATTCAATATTGAACTTATTAAATTGGGGGGGAATCTTCATTATAGGTATTATATGATCTAAGAAAAATGATTTTATTGTTTTGCAATGTCCTATTTCTTTTACCACAAAACTTTGCTTCCTTGTGCCTCCAGCAAGGGAAGAATACAGTACGTCTGACTTAGATGCTGCCATTTTAAAACTATGGCAATGTATTCACAATATAGATGCATAATCTTGCTGAAGATTTATTTATTTATATTTCACATCACTTACAACCCTCCTCAAGTGCAAACAACTCCGAAAGTTGGATATTATCAAACAAAAGGTAAGTCCCCTGTCTCTCCCACCCTCCACCCCAAAATAGCCCAGGTAGGCAGCACAGTCAACTAGGACTGAATGCACATTGAAATAAAAGTTTTAACTTGTTTATGGAATTGCAGCAAGGTGGGTACCACATGTACTGACAATTCAGCTGGGTGACTTTGGACCGGTCACTCTCTCTCAGCCCAACCCACCTCACAGGGTTATTGTGGTGGGAAAAATAGGAGATGGGAAGGAATTTTAAATGTGTTCGGCATCTTGAGTTATTTCTAAAAATAATAAAGGTGAAATAATAACAATAAATAAAAATCCACATGAATGAGATTTAGCAGGGAAGACCTACCATCACACCAGGGCCCCACGGACTTCACCATGGGAGAGAACTTTTAGCATTGTGATCTTAGTGGGCAGATGGACAGATAACGGTTTTGGCACAGGCATTTGCTGATAAATCCCAGTGCTCCACTGATCAGACTTTAAAGATAATGGCCACAAGTAATGGTTTCTTTATATATTTGCCTTTTTTATTATATTTGTACTTTTTCTTCTCTGTTTATTTTCTTCCTTTTCTTCTTGCACATTTTATTCCTTTTTTAAAATTCTCTCAGGTTGTATTAAACCAATCAGTTTAGCATCAATACCTGGGAAGATCCTAGAAAAGATAATCAAAAAACAGATCTGCGAACAACTAGAAGCAAACAAAGTCATAATTAGTAGCCAGCACAGGTTCATTAAAAACAGATCATGCCAAACCAATCTTATTTCATTCTTCAACAAACTGACTAAACTAGTAGACCAGCGAAATGCAGTGGACATAGCATACTTACACTTCAGTAAGGCATTTGACAAAGTAGACCACAACCTACTCCTTGGTAAGCTAGAAAAAGGTGGAATAGATAATATCACCACCAGATGGATCTGTAGATGGCTGACAAACCATATGCAATTAGTAGTCCTCAATGGCACTACATCCACATAGAGAGATGTTAACAGTGGGGTACCACAAGGTTCTGTCTTAGGCCCAGTACTCTTCAATATCTTCATAAATGACTTAAATGAGAGAATTGAAGGGGAACTTATCAAATTTGCAGATGACACCAAACTGTCAGAAGTAGCCAACACCACAGAAGACAAACTCAGGATCCAAAAAGATCTTGACAAACTTGAACAATGGGCCCTATCCAACAAAATGAGTTTCAATGTGGAGAAAAGCAAAGTCTTACACTTAGGCAGGAAAAACCAAAGGCTCAAATACAGATTGGACAAGACCTGGCTTAAAAACAGTAACTTTGAGAGGGAACTTGGAGTCCTGGTGGACGATCATTTAACTGTGAGCCAGCAATGTGCAGCAGCAACCAAAAAAGCTAATACAATCCTGGGTTGTATAAACAGAGGCATAGAATCAAGATCACGCAAAATACTAGTACCGCTTTACAAAGCCCTAGTAAGACCACACCTAATATACTGTAGCCAGTTTTGGTCAGCATATCACAAAAAAGATGTTGAGAGCTTGGAAAAAATTCAGAGAAGAGCAACTAAGATGGTTAAAGGCCTGTAGGCTAAAACATACGAAGAACAGCTGCAGGACTTGGGTTTGGCTAGTCTAAAGAAAAGAAGAAATTGGGGAGACATGATAGCAGTGTTCCAGTATCTGAGGGGCTGCCACAAGGCAGAGGGGGTCAGCTTGTTCACCAAAGCACCAGAGGGAAGGACGAGAAACAATGGTTGGAAACTGATCAAAGAGAGAAGCACCCTGGAATTAAGGACAAGCTTCCTGAAAGTGAGGACAATCAACCAGTGGAACAGCTTACCCCCAGAAATCATGGGTGCTCCATCACTGGAAATTTTTAAGAACAGACTAGACAATCACCTGTCTGAAGTGGTATAGGTTCTCCTGCTTGAGCAGAGGGCTGGTCTAGAAGACCTCCAAGGTCCCTTCCAGCTCTATTCTATTCTGTTCTGTTCTGTTCTATTATGTTTGCTGAGATGGGCAGGTGAATAAATATATAACATAATCATTCTTAATAAAAATTATACTATATATAAAAATCCCATATGAAACTTAGCTACATATATTTTGATCAGCTAGAAATTTCAGAGAATTGTTTTTTTCCAATCCATCAGTCTTTTGGCATTGCTTTATTAAAACTTAAAACGCATATATGTATTATGTAAACACACATATATGTATATATATAAACACACACATACTAAGTAACAATGGAGACTTTAATATTAAATAATTTAGTTTAAGAACAAAAACTTTAGTATATAATAAATATCTTGGTGCAAGTCGCTGTGGATTTTTTTCCTTTCCCATATTAACTTTGAATGAAAATGCCAAATAATTTTAATGCTTGTAACATTGCTATCGTAAATTGTAGCTAATAGGAATAGAATATTTATCTTTTTTCCCTTTTATTTACAGTATTCCAGGTTATCTAAATAATAGAATGCCAAGAATTTTTAATTATAATCTTATAAATGTCATGGTATTGAAATAATATAATGTATCAAGATTTATAACAAGAGAGTAAAAAAAGGAAAAGAAAGGCAGCCAGGGTCCCTTCTGGATGAAATCCAAGAACACAGGATTTGTAAAAGATGTTGAATACAGCCCTGTTGGAAAGCTAAGCAAAGAGACATGGTTGGCATCAGCATTGCAGGATTCGCAAATGTAAAACAAACAAATTCAAATGTGCCTTTAACTTAGCAAACCACAGGTTGATTTTGGCACATGAACTATTGGCACATGAACTATTATTATTTTTCACATGAACTATGCCTATGCTGGCTCAGGAATTCTGGGAGTTGAAGTCCACGAGTCATAAAAGAGCCAAGGTTGCCTACCCCTGGCCTAGGCAGAATGAAAGATCTAACTTCTGACAAGTCAGAAGTAAGAAAGAGAGGGAGGGTGTGGGAGGGAGAGAGAGAGAGAAAAAAAATATGTTCCGGTTCTTTTTCCTCTAACACAGGGTAGCTACCATAGTTAGATATTATTAATTTACCTCGTTTATTCAGCTGAAGTGGGAAAGGAGAGCTAGGTTCCTAATAAACATGGTTATTTTGCTTCAGGTTACTGATTGTTTTTAATGGAGCTATTTCTTTTTCATATAATTAGGAAAAGAATTCCCCGAAGGTAGTTGTTTGATTATTTCACACAATGTTCAGCACAATAATTGATATTCTTCATCTGTGCACTGAATACATACTCATTCATCTATTTCAGGGGTAGTCAACCTTGGCTCTTTTATGACTCGTGGACTTCAACTCCCAGAATTCCTGAGCCAGCATGGCTGGCTCAGGAATTCTGGGAGTTGAAGTCCACGAGTCATAAAAGAGCCAAGGTTGACTACCCCTGATCTATTTCATGCCCATAGCATCTAGAGCAGGGGTGTCAAACTGCCGGCCCACGGGCCAGTTTCATCATACCGAAGCTGCGCCCACCCCATTGCCAGCAATGCAAAAAGAGTTGCGATATGTCACAACACGTCACGTGACATGGCGACTTTGACACTCATGATCTAGAGTCAACATGCAGGTAGTCCTTGACTTACAACCATTCATTTAGCAACTGTTTGAATTTGCAACATCACTGAAAAAAAGTTACTTGCAACCAGTCCTTGCACCTGCAACTGTGACAACACTCCCATGATCGTGCAATCAAAATTTTGGCACTTGGCAACTGAAATGTATTTACAGTGGTTGCAGTGTTCCGGGATCAGGTGATTGCGAACTTTCCAGCTGGCTTCGGACATGATAGCAGTGTTCCAATATCTCAGGGACTGCCACAAAGAAGAGGGAGTCAAGCTATTTTCCAAGGCGCCTGAAGGCAGGACAAGAAGCAACGGGTGGAAACTAATCAAGGAGAGAAGCAACCTAGAACTAAGGAGAAACTTCCTGACAGTTAGAACAATTAACCAGTGGAACAACCTGCCTCCAGAAGCGGTGAATGCTCCAACACTGGAGGTTTTTAAGAAGAGA
>NW_015388378.1:22062-41434 GCF_001527695.2 Protobothrops mucrosquamatus
GTGGTATAGGGTTTCCTGCCTGAGCAGGGGGTTGGACTAGATGACCTCCAAGGTCCCTTCCAACTTTACTATTATTATTATTATTATTATTATTAGTAGTAGTAGTAGTAGTAGTAGTAGTAGTAGTAGTAGTAGTAAAGTCCATGAGGGAAACTGGATTGCTTAACAATTGTGTGATCCATTTAACAACTACAGTATAATGATTCACTTAACCACTATGGCAAATAAGTCATAAATTTGGGTGCTACTTGCTTAACATTGGAATTTTATTATCGTTGTTGTTGTTGTCTAGTCACACATAAAAATGAACGGAACATTGTTTGAGCATCATCATGGCTGCCATTCTAGACTCTTTTCACCACACTCCGCAGACACCCCTGGACATTTTCAACTTGGCAGGTGTTTATGGGAGGGATTCTGATTCTAGGGTCCTCTGCTTGGCCACCAGGGGAAGAACATGTTGATGAAATCAGCCATGATTTTTTAAAAATGTCATGAGTCAACTGATCAGACTTCTTGTGTCAAAGTGTGCCATACTGTGACATTTAAGTTATAATATGGCGAAACAAAGACCAAACTCTGTATTTTATTTAAAAGGGACTCATTAATGCTAATTGAGAACAGATTTTTTGTATAGAAATTGTATATAGGTAATCCTCAACTTATGACCACAATTGAACCCAAAATTTCTGAAACATTTTTAAGTGAATTTTGCCCCATTTTATGACCACGGTTGCTAAGTGAATCAATGCACGTGTTAAATTAATAACATGGTTGTTAAGTGAATCTGGCTATCCCATTGACTTTGCTTAGAAGAAAGTCACAAAAGGGATCACATGACCCTGGGATGCTGCAACCGTCATAAATATGAGTCAGTTGCCAGGCATCTGAATGTTGGTCACATGACCATGGGGATGCTGCAATGATTGTGTGAAAAACGGTCACAAGTCACTTTTTTCAATGATGTAACTTTGAATGGTCACTAAATGAACTGTTGTAAGTCCAGGACTACCTGTATGCACACACTTTAAAAAGTACCATATTTTTCATAATATTTTAACAGCCTATAGAAAAGCAACTTGGAGATCCTTCTTCATAACAGTTATGAATTAGTCTATTCTCTTTAATCACGTAGTCTATTAAGACTTTTACATTTAATACATGCCTTGACAATGACTCCAGTGCAACTTTTGAAAAATAACCTACAAGTCTGTAATTGCCACAGATCCTAGATGTATTTATTTCAAAGACCTGTGTTTCTGTTTTCAAATTTTCCGCATTTTATGTCATTTTGTATTCCATTACTGTATCCTGAAATAAAGGGAATACCATAATGACTCTGTATTATTTTTTGCACACGATATTAAATCAACTCCTTGAACCTAAGAATTTTTGGCAGAATTACACAGCAAAATAAGCCACATAATATATGAATGCTCCATCAATGCAGTAAATATATGCATTCCTACATAAATAAAAGTCATACACAGGGAGAACCCATTTAAACCTCACTCATCTTGCCAACTCTTACCCCAATGGCTCCCACTTCTGTAGACTTACAGTTTTACAAATTCATTACAATTAAAAGATATCACAAGGAAAGAGAAACTCAGCCATATTTCACTTTCTTTCTTGGAGAAAGTGTGTGTGTGTGTGTGCGTGCGTGCGTGCGTGCATGCGTGTGTGTGTGTGTGAGAGAGAGAGAGATTTTGCTAAAATCATCAAAACCAATATTTTAATAAATATTTAAATACATGAGCAAATGAAGAATAATTATAGGTAAGTGGTCTGTTAAATAATAAGCATGTTAGTAAAGGAAAAAGTTATGGAAGAGTGTAAGAAACATCTATCCTTCTATGCATAAGCCACCACACAATCTACCTTGTCCTGCTCCAGGAGCTGCTACAAGCAAGAAAGGTTTATACCCATTTATAAATGAGCTCTTATCTAGCCACCTTTCTTGAAATAGTAATATGTCAAATTCAGCAATGTAATTCAGGAAAGCAAAGCCTTTGGGTTTAGCATTCTAGCCTGCAATATTCCATGAAAGAAATTTTAGGGTTTTAGAGGTGTCCAAATGTTATTCTGAGTTCCCAGGAGTGGCTATTGTAAGAGCCAGCTCCTCCAGAACCCTGGGAAATAAGTTGGTACGTACTTACATACAGTTAAGATCAACTGTCAGAAGAATGAGCGAATTTGTGGTGCCAGAGAAAGCAATATAAATACCAGAAGAGAAAATTCCAAGTAAAAGAGGTAAAACCAGACTTCTGACTCTGAATTATTGTTGCTATTGTTTTCTTCTTACCTTGTGAATTTGTGTCGAGTTCTATGGTCTCAGGAAAATTCAGGTTGTGTTAAAAAGATTCAGGTTGTGTTAAGAATGTACTGAGATATCTTGTGGCAACCAAGAATTATAATTTTCAAATTATGTGAAATTCATTTCACTTTGGCCAGATTTCCCCTTTGGTCAGTTCTGGGTGCCACACTTTAAAAAGGTTTCAGAGAAAAATGAACAAGTTCATAAATGGGCAATGGAGATGAACATGGGCCCCCAAACCCCAAACCTATGAAGGTAGATTGAAGGACCTGTGTGTTGTATGTTCAGCCTGGACAAAAGATGACTGAAAGGGGATATAATAGCAGTCCTCAAATATCTGGATGGATATAGCCAGGACCTTTCTCTTTTACAGCATAATGCAGACACAGAATCGTGGTTAGAAAATATATGAAGGTAAGAAAAAAAAAACCTAATATTAACAGCAGCTTGAAAGTATAACCAATTATCCAGAAAGATGGTGAATACCTCTTTATGGAATATGTTCAAGCAGAGACTGGACAGCCATCTGTATGGGGTGCTTTAATTTTGACTGGGTTAGATTCAGTGCTCTGTATGACATTGATTTCATTATTTATGATTCTGTGGAGGATCTTCTGTCATTAAAAGAAGGGATGTTTCAGGACATCAGAGCTGTTTTATTCTGGTTAACAGTAATAGATAAAGAAAGGCAGAGTGCTTCATTAGCATCCTCACTAACAGAACAGACCCTGGCCTCATCATTAATGATGTTGCTGAGATTCTTAATTATCTCCTCTGATGTTAGAGCACTTCTACATTATCAACATTTTTATACTCATCATTCTTTCAAAGCGGTTAGAAATGTCTTGTAATTGTTTTCAGCCCTGTTGGCTTTGAAACATCATGTGCCAAGCAGAGCTTTCTCCAATTGATCATCCTGAAGTACCAGCAAGCACAAGAAGACCAACTCTGCTCTTGTTCAAATAAATTGCAATGGAGGCAGAAAAGGCTTATAAAACAAGTTGACATTTAATCAAATAGGATGTGAATCTAAAATATTCATGTAGTTAATGTTTATGCACACACCTTTCGGTCCCTAATTTTTGGTCATACTTTTTAAAAACTATTCTAGACATAGATGTGGGAACAATCCAGAGAAAAGTAATATTTTGGGGAATATTAAAAAGGCAGAAAATATTTCCCCAAAGGAATAATGGAGAAGATCTTTTAAAAGGCAGAAATTTCTCCACAAACACCCCTGCCAGATAACTCAGCAGAAACCAGCTTTTAGAAATGCAGATATAATAATCCATTCAGGAAAGTTGGAGCCCTCCAGCTAAAAGCTGAAGAGATCAGGAAGACAAAGACCCTTAAAATCTACATACCCCACCCAAACTCTAAGATAAGACATAATAGGATTAACTCACCACCATCAGAATACCAGAAAGGCACACTCAGACTCAGGTCAAAGTTCATGACACAGGAACAACTCCAAACAAAAGCCCAAGAAGGTATAAAAACCCACTCCCTACTACATGTGCTCTCTCTTTTCTTCCAGAGCCATCTTTCTGTCGGGTTCTCTTCTTCAATAAAGTACAGCCTTCTTTCTAAAGCAGTAACCATGTTGTTTATTTCTGACTTGGACTGGACCCTGATGAAGACTTTTCCTTCAACATAGAAAAGGGGCTTACATGAATAAGTGAGACCATTAATGACTGATTAGTTAATTGTCTAGCAGACAAATCTTTGTTGTATATTGCATAATTGTAACTCCAGCTGAAATCAAACAGTCCTCTACATTTCTGAAAACCCTGACCTGCTGCAAATTATAGAGAAAATGGGGAGAAGCTGGTCCAGTTTACAGAAAGAAAAATGATGTGTGAGATAGGTGGACGATCCACCAGATTTCCTCTTATCACCCTGCAGCCTATCACATACACACTAAACACAAGCTGAGCTCTCTGATGAATGTCAAGAGATAACTTATGTCAGTGAAGAAACTGTGAGAGAGGAAAGCCTTACTCTTAACAGTGAACCCACTCACCTGTCACTTGGTTTTTTTTTAAGTGAACATGTCTGTTTCAGATTTAAAGACCCCATTCTGGTGACATGATCTAATGATGGTGAAGAACTCATTGGAAACTGAAACTAATTGATGTTACAATCATAGTCAAAAGTGTAAATATTAAAGTTTCAGAACTTATGAACACTGCTGCAAAAGTGCTGATAGTTTATAAAATCCACAGAATTCAGATAATTAGGATCAAATCAACGCTCCTTTCCTGTAATGGTAACACTAGTAAACAAAGTATTCCATCATTTGTGAAAACGTTGCCCTGAAATTTGCATGTGTCCACAAACACAAATTTGGACAGGTGAAAATATTGAAGGATAATTGATGCTTGACATTGTATCATTGTCATTGTCAATGACATTGTCAGTGGTAAGGTTCAATCTCTCTTCCTAATCATCTGTTGTTCTTCAGACCAGGGGACTGATTTGCAGAGAGGACCAGATAGATCTATACCAGTGGTGGTGAACCTATGGCACGGGTGCCAGAGGTGGCACTCGGAGCCCTCTCTCTGGGCACATGTGCCGTTGCCCCAGCCTCGCCTCCCCCCATGAGCCCCTCCTCTCCAGCAGCCCCCCTGAAGGACAGTCGCCCCCGAGAGTGGCCCACACGGAGCAGCGCAGCCAAGGACATGGCAGCCAGGCAGCGTAGACAAGACTCTACCCTCACACTCCATCATGCAGTCGATGCTGCAGGGTGCGGGCAGAGGGTGTGGCCACCATAGCGCTGCTGGGCTGCCTGGGCGATCTGCGGTGAGCCCTGAAGGTGGTGAGTGGTCCTGTGGGCAGGCGGGGCGGAAGATGGGGGGGCAGAGCAGGGGCGGGGCAGGGGAGTGGAGTGGGGGCAGGGCCAGGTTTTGGGCACTTGGGCTCTAAAAGGTTCACCATCACTGATCTATACAGTTTGTTTCCTTCTCCCTCCTGCTTGGATATTGTTAGATGTGTGTTTAAAAAGGTTATTTGTATCCTCTTTGAACTCATGTGAATTAGGAATTAAGAGAATTATAGTCCAACCCATGCACCAGATTGCAAAAGGCTGCAGTAAGCCATCACCTAACAACAGGAAACAGATAATGCCATGTTTTTACTATGCTGTGACTATTCTGGGGAGGAAATGGGTTAAGTTCTGCCAATTTTGTAATGATAATTAAAGCCTTAGTGCATAGTTATAAACAACACTGAGGTTGATATGCAACCCTACAGCTGCTATAAACTCTGTGGAAATGGCAGTAGGAATGTCTATATTTGCTTTCCTGCTTTTCTTCCATGATGTTTCAGGAGGTGGCTGATTCTGAGCCTGAAAACCAAGCAGAATCAGGCCTACTTTAATGGGAGATCACTTGGATATTACAAGCTATAGGCTAGATAGGGAACATGAGAAAGCAAGTTGGAAGAAAGCAGTGGCAAATCACCTCCATAGCAGTTAGCATAATCTACTGATGAAAGGAGATGCAATCACAGTAATGTATTCATGGTGAAGATTAGTGTGTACTTCATATACTGACATGATTATTAACTTGAAGACAAGCTAAAAAAAAGCTTTATCTGAACTTAGCTATGATTCATTTTGTGAGACTTCTAACTGAATAAATGTTGATAGGACAGCTCTGCGACTTATTTAAGACATTATCTGACAGTATGGAAAGGCATTCAAATTTCTATCCTGGAGCCAAGTTAATTGGTTTTTTTCTTCTTCTTATGATTTATAGAGAGATTGAGATGATCAGACCTCTAAAATGAGCAGAACTCATATTTAATTAAATTGTAAAACAATGGGAAAAAGAGCGAAAATGATCAGCAAAATAAGCAACCAGACATATTGTGGGCCCAAGTAATTGTCCACACAAGTTTTTTGTTGAGCAGCCACTCTAATGGGTTCCTACATTGTTTACCATTAGAGTAAGATCAAAACTACTTTGTCCTCTGCCGCCACGCCATCTCCGCTTGGAAATGGAATCTCTGTTTAGATCAGGGGTAGGCAACCTTGGCTCTTTTATGACTCGTGGACTTCAACACCCAGAATTCCTGAGCCAGCCAGTCATAAAAGAGCCAAGGTTGCTTACCCCTGGTTTAGATGGAAGATTCACTGCATGAGAAACCCAAAATATCTCAAAGCAACACATCTCAGGAAAGCAATATGCTGAGCATCATCAGCCAATTAAGTTGGAGTAGTTTTCAGACGAGGAAGAAGGGAGATGGTCACAATTCAAATTCTATCCCAAAAATAAAGACAGTGGCAGAGAAAATGAATTCAGTATAAATATTGGTTTTGCCTGTCATCTCACAATCTCTTCACAAGGAAATTCTCAGAACACTTCTATTTAACAATTTCTCTAAATAACACCGAGCCCTACTTCCTGTAACACAACCTGTGCTTCAGAGTGAAAGATTGTAGCTAATTAAAAAGATTTCTGATACTTAACCTACTTCTGTACAAATCTGTATCATAATACTTTTCCAAAGTTCTTTTAAAGGATCAAGTTGCAATGAGTTTTTCTTGTTTCTTCTGTCACTTGCTTTTTGATATAATTAATTATACTTATTGTAATCTGCTGAGGTGGGGAATATAAATCAGAATTGTATCAAGAAAATAGTTAACAAGGATATGAAGGTTATGATGATTAAGTTCGATCATCATAAGTTATGATGATTTAAACTATATACATATTTGTTTGTTGCAAATCATATTTGGCAGTCTAGTAGAATTTGTAAAATTAAGTTCAGTCTTTTTTCTACAGCCTTATGACTCATTCTCATGTCTTGTTTGCCATATCATGAACATGAACTAATCCATTTTTAAATGAGTGTCATCATCATATCACTTTCCTCTTATCCCCAGCCTGCTGGGAAGGCAGCTTGAAGCTGCCTTTAGTTGTTTTGCTGATCATGACAAAATATGGGCTGAATTATGTTGCTGTTTGGTGGGTCCAGAACTTGCTTACATACACAACAAATACTCAGTTTTGAGTGATAAACTATTCTAACTGTTCAATATAGTTATGAAAGACTTGTATTGAGGGGTTATAACATATCATTACACAGTTTGCAGGCAATACAAAGATGGGAAGATGTTTCCTAACATCTGGGGAAACTATCAAAATTGCAGAGATTCTTAAGAACCTGGAGCAATAAATGGAAAGCCTTACATTAAGGTAGGAAAAACCAAAGGCTTGAAGAGAGGATGTGGTGATCAAATTGGGTAGTAAAATATGCAAAAAATAAAAAAGGTGTCCTGTGGATCACAGGTTGAATAAGATTAAACAATTGTGGTTGTGGTGAAATAGGATTAGAATTGCTAGTTTATAAAATATTATTCCTTCTTTATCAGTCAGCTGGATAGCAACCTTTCTCCCAAATTAAGAGGCAGTTAGAAAGAGGATCAGGGGATCAAAGAAGCCTGCCTTAACATACCGATCTTCTGAAGTCTGGAGGAGACCTGCTTTTAGACATATATCCAGTGACTTTTTTTTTTTTTTAAAGACCATTGGCTTATTTAACCAGGGGAAGAGGAACACTGCTGGTTATATATTGCATCAATGTGATGGATCTTTCAACAGAATGGTGGTCCTTTGTTTTAAAAAGGAGGGTTAACCCAGTGTGCTCTCCCGCAGTTTGAAACAAGAACAAGATGAGGTCTCAGTTCTGACAAATTAAATTTCGAACCAAATCAGATGGTTACTGCACAGCCCTACAAAAAAGACTCAGGCATGATCTTGCAACACAGCATATTTCTTTTAAAATGGAGGTGGGTTCTGAGCCTTTCTCATGAGGCTTGTGGGGGAAAAAGACGGGAACACTTAACATTCACGGATGATTCTTTAGCTTCCAGAGCTTTTGTTTAAACTTCTCATCTATTTTCTGTGGATGAATCATATAAAATTGCAAAGTCATTTGAACTATTTGTATCCCAGTTCCTAAATGGTTATAGAAACTAAGAATATCAGAAAATGAGATCACAATTCATGCAGAAATGGACTCTTACGCAGTAAATTGTCGAATGGAAAGAGATCTAGCTATATTTCCTGTTCTTAAAATTCATTCCATTTATTCACTGAATTATATACAAATCAACATTCCAAATGAGATTAACGATTGCTTTCTATCAAAACAGTCCATGTGGAATCCTATAGCTACTTGAAAAACCTTGCTACTTTACCAAGTGTTCAATATTATAATTAAAGTCTGATGAAAAATCCATTGCAGTTTAAGCTTACATGAGATGATTACTAGAACAAACCAAAATAGAGTACCCATACTTTTCTGCTAGTCATGATATTTTCAGACGTCTTTGTATGGATTGATTGGCTATATGCTATCAAGGAGGTGTCAACTCTTAGCAATTACATAGTTGCTAAAAATCACATGTATCATTGTATTGTATGTTTATTGCACACTTCCTGCTAAATAGATGTAGGTCTTCTATCATATCCTGCTTTCCTAATTCCTGCTTCTTCTAATGTTGGCAATAAGAATTGTAAGGTATGTAGAACACGTGAATCCTTATTATTAAGTGGTGTTGATCACCAGTTACTGTATTCAGTCTGAGTCATGAGGAAAATACCCTAACTTATGGCATATCTACACTTCAACTGCTCCTGTCCTATTCTCATGTCAGTCTGACTTTAAACCAGCTTTTAAAAACGCCTCTTCAGATGAGGTACTTTGTCAATAGCTGGTAAGCCGGTATTCAACCTCATTTGCAATCAGTTGCATCTTCTCATTGAATGATTCCTCTACAGGTGTGCCCTTCTACCTTTCTTTTTCAGAAAAGCAATAGCAAATAATGGGATAATTCCATTTTCTGTAATCTTGGTTTATTGGGCTATTGGTATGAATGTGCAGGAAAACAGCTCCATAATAGTGCAAAAAAGATCATTAACTAATATTTCAATGTGTATTTTTGTTTCACAAGGCTATTACTCAGTATAAAATATCAAGTAGGGTAATATATTTCCCAAACAAGTCAATAATAATGTTCCTAATTTATTCTGTCCTTTCTGGAAATACTTATACAAATGTTCACAAAATAAAGCAACAACCCTAGGCTTAAAAAGGCATCGAGATAAAGCTGTTTGAAGATAAAGCTGTTGAAATCTTAAATAGAGTTAACTAAAAGTTTATGAAATAACAACAAATAAACTGCCTGTTGTGCTGGAAGGCAGTAGTGATGAATGCAAGACCATGCAATTTGGGTAATTAGATAACTAATGTTACATAATATTGAATAAGCTATGGTTTCTCAGTTCTCTCTTCAACAAGTGCTTTTCCAATAAATTGCATTCAGGATGGGAGAGCCCAGAAAAAAAAGTTAATGAAGAAATTGTTTAATGATAGGAAATATCTGAGTGGGGAAAGATTTATGGTAGAGATTTATCATAAATGAATCAAAAACTAGAAAAAAGATTGTGGTACCTTTAAAAATTAAAAACACATGTTCTTGGTGGATATGGAAACCAGATATAGGAACCACAAAATTGTAGTTGGCTTGTACTCTAACCTATCACTGTTTCTTTTTTTTTTATGTGGAGGAGAAAAAAAATTCTGAGTTATAGTGGGGGAAGTAGGATTATTATCCTCTTGTTACACAGTGCTGGATTATTAATTTATTTGTTTGTATATGACTCCAGTTTCTCAGGCCACCCACTCACCAACTGCTCTGGGCAACTTATGAAAAGTTAAAACAAGTAATAACTATCAATTAGAACAAGAGTTAAAAATGTGCTGTGCTGTGGGGGAGGGAGAGCATAAAAATTAAACAGTATTGGCTCAAGTAGTCAATACACATAATGTCCTGGCCTGATGCCTGTGGGAAAAAGCTGGTCTTCCAGGCTTCCTGACAGGACAGCAGAGTCAGGGCCAAGCAGACCTGGGTGTAAGGCTTGCTCTGAAGAGATGGTATGCAACAGAGATACTATTTACATATTTTATATTTGTTTTGGGTTATTGTTCTTTTAATCTGTTTTAGTAGAGTTTTAAATTGATTTTGGCTGACATCATACTGTGCTGTTAATAATATTATGGTTAGGTTTTTAGTACCAGGTTCCTAATTAAAATCAGAAACATTGCAAGAACATCAGTTCTCAATAGTTTAGTCCATCAGATCAGAGAGATACATTAGAACCATGAACAAAAGAAAAAAAATGTGTCTAGTTTGGCCACAGAGGACACAAACCATTGCACAGAGCCATTATAGGGCAAGAATAAGGCAACATAATTGCCATCATAGGAAATATAGATAACTCTAATCTCTCTTTGGTACTCTCAGGTGTTCATCCTTTTATAAAGGAAATAACAGAGGGATGCTTTTTCATCAAATCCCTATTACCTGATTCTTCCGTATGTATTTATTTCCCCTCACACAATTAGTAGCACTAGGTGAAGAGAGAAGCCTAGTTGACCCAGATTCACATTCCTAATCAACCCCAAATTAATGCATTTTATGACCAATAAGAATTCTGTAGCCTCAGTCTACTCATAAAGGTGAAGGTTTCCCTTGTCCAATCATGTCCAATTCTAACGGGCGGCGGTCCTCTCCGTTTCTTAGCCAAGAGACCCAGCATTGTCTGAAGCCATTTCTGTGATCACGTGGCCAGCATGACTATATATGCTGAGGCACACAGAATGCTGTTACCTTCCAATGAAGTGGTACCTATTTATCTGCTTGCATTTGCATGCTTTTGAACTGCTAGGCTGGCAGGAACTGGGACAGTAATGGGAACTCTTCCCATGGTGCAGCGCTCGGGTCTCAAACCCAGGCTGTCGGTTTTCCAGATGACAAGCTTGGCACCTTTAACCCACTGAGCCCTTCCACTCCCCAGACATCTCATCTTTATGATCTAATCTAACTCCTTATAGAATTAAAATAGAGCAAGATGGGCACTTCTAAAATATTCTTCCCAGCAGAATATGAATGCTGTTTACAATTGCCTTATGGGCTGAGCATCAGAGCTTAATGCATTTTTGCTATTCTGAGTTGCAAATTGGGTGGTTCAGTGTCATGAACTTTTGAGTAAGGAAGGCACTGCTCTGAAATATAAAACTGCAAAACACTTCCTGAAAGCATGTTTTCCTATCTCCTTCACCTCTTCACAATTGATTTTGTTGTGCTTCTTCTTCTGAGCTACCTGTTTTATTTCTAATTTAATTGCACAGAATATTGATTTAGGAAGCATGGCTTTTCAATAATGTATGCATAATATTTACTCATGATTTGATAAATTGTCTTTAAAAAAAATTCCTAAAGTGTTTTCTCAGTAAAGCAATGCATTTCACATAATTCTGCTTCACAAACAATGGAGCTTTAGGCAAAATTAATGACTTAACAAAACAACCAATACTGCATTTAGACATTGCTTAGACCCAAGAAGGAGGGAGGGAGAGTCAGTTTGATTTGTATTATATTAGAAAAGCAAATAATTAGAGCCCTGTTACCTGCTTTTATATATTCAGATATAGAGTAGCGGCCCTTGTAGGATAGTCAGTCCCAAAATTGTTGCTGCTAAGAACAAAAACAAAGTATGTAAACTCTGGCTAGAATGCCTGTTGCAACTTTCTCTGACACTGATCATTGAGCAACATCCTCCATGAGTATTGGGGATAAAAGGTAAAGAAAATCAAGGCATGCCAAGAAGCATTTATACCTCTTGTCTTTCCAACATTGTGTTATCCTTTCCCATCTGCCAGCATCTGACATCTGAGAAAAACCCTTCTCCCTCTGGTACAGTTTGGCTTTGTTGAAAGATCAACTGTATAAGTTTAGTTAAAAAACACAGTGGATAATGGGTTGAATTGTGGATTCAAGTGATCTGCTTCTCAAGATACAAAGTACTAGGCCAGTGATGGCAAACCTATGGCACGCATGCCAGAGGTGGAACTCAGAGCCCTCTCTGTGGGCATGTGCACCGTTGTCCCAGCCCCGCCTCCCCCTTCTCACCAGCAGCCCGCCCCCCGGAGAGTGGCTCCTAGGCACAGCCCACGTGGAGCAGCACAGTCAAGGACTTGGCAGCCAGGCAGCAGGGACAAGACTCCACCCTTTCGTCCCATTGAGTGCAGATGATGCTGCAGGGCACGGGTGGAGGGCGTGGCCGCCATGGCGCTGCAGGGCCATCTGGGTGATCTGCTGTGGCGGGTGTGGAGGCAGAGCGGGCAGGATGGGGGCAGGGTGGGCGGCAGAGTGGGGGATGAGACGGTTTTGGGGCACTCAGTGTCTAAAAGGTTCGCCATCACTGTAATAGGCTATCATGATTAAGGGATCTTCTGAAATGTCTGCAAATACCTTAGTGAAGCTATCATCTGCCACATGTTAGGGAGTGCTCTCCTTTGATAATTGGTGCATCTAACTATGGAAGACGCAGATATGAAATCCCAAAGACCATTCAAGAGCCCTGGGAATTGTTTTTGTTGGGAACTGGCTATTTTATTATTGTCATCATCCTTAGATTCACCTTATACATTAGCTCAATGACATGGCAGAGATGATGAAATCCTCGGTGGTATTTGCTGTTCCAGGGTGAAACCAGAACTGATAATTACATTCTGGACTTGGAAATTGATAAAGCAAACCTTTCTTTCTCAAGGATGTGTCTGGAGCTTTCCAAATGGATGTTGAGAAGAAATGAAACAGAAATAAATGTCTCTTACACTTGGCAATCAGATTTCTTTTTAAGGCTTGTGCAGGATTCTAGGGCTGCAGTCTGACTGAACAGAATTGGATTGACTTCTGAGCAAACACATATAATAAATTATAGCAGTCTCATTCTGAAGCCAAAGACTTCATCAACACAAAACAATGACTAAAGGAAAGATGTGAAAAAGAAATAGCTAGGAGGGAGCCAAGCAAATGCAAGGCAGGGGGAGATTTAGTTGTCTTTACTTGTCCTGTTGTTTAGGGCAAAGCAAAGGGTGACCCCAAGATAGCTAAATGAATATTAGAGCTGTCAATCTTATCATTATATCTCTAATTCAGGTCCAGGAAAGGAAATGCCTTTACAATGTTGCCTTGGCTTTGCTGAAAGAACATAATCTTTATTTCTTATTTCTACTCTGCCAGACATAAGAAGGAATACTGAAAAAGTCTTATGTTGCTGGGGGGGGGGGTGTCCCACTAAAATATTATGTTTGCAATTGCTCAGGGCTTAGGCAAAACATCAGGATATTAAAAAGATAATAAAGACTGCTTAAGCAACTCTCTATTAAAATGGGCATGCAATTTGAAGCAGGCTCTTTTTATATTATGCATTAGCTTCAGTGCTGAATTTAGAAAGAGTCCCAGTCCTTGACTCATAGCACACTATTCTAAGAATAGTGCATTATAAGTCAATGTTTGCATGAATGAAAGGCCAAAAGCATTGGCTGTTGTCACTCCATATGAAGTATCAGAATATATAAGAAAGACATGCCATCATTATGGCCATTTTATGACACGTCAACATTTGTGCCCTGTGCAGACATTCTCCTTACAGTTATTGTATGCAGGCCAAACAAGTATGCCATTTGAGCTATTTCGCAAATACATTACAATCTGTGTTTCATAAAAATGATGGCGATGTTTCTCAGAAACCCAGAATTATAAAATGAAATATTATAAAGTGGGCTACGTGCAGGAAGAAGTGATTCAATTTTAAGGACCTTGATTAAACTGAAGTTACAGGTAGCAGATCCATCTATCTATATACTACTAAAACCCTGACCATCATGACCTTTAATTGGATGAAACAATGCATCATAGAGTGATTGTTTCTGAACCAAGATACCTTAAATGGTATCATATAGAAGGCTGTCCAAAATCTGGGACTCATGTCTCATGTGGAATTGAAATTTGGCAGATTTTTTTTATAAAATATGTTATAACATAAACATGATCATAAAACACTGTATGACATAATAGAAAATGACATAAACATTTCCTGTGCTGATGTTTGACTGTGCTATACAGTTCAGCATGGGGCATTTTCAAGGCAGATACTTCTTGAATGTATCCCAACTTTTCCAATGAATGCAGTACATTAGAAGCTCTATCATTGTTGAAGGCATTGANTTTTTTTTTTGGTCATCAAGTTTTTGACACCTTGCTAGGCGACTGGTGGTACTCAGATGTTGCCATATCCTAAAAGTGGTACAATGGGTGAAAAGGTTGAAAAGCCCTGGTCTAGCATTTACTAACACCAACATTCAGGGAAGGTCAAAACAGAGAAGATGGCCGATGCAGCATAATGGTGTAAACCCTGCCCTTTGTAGATGTGTCTCACATATATATTAAAAAGGTGGAAGGCTTGATGTTTAACTCCACCCACCATTTTGCCTGTTTTGACACTCTCTCCCTGCAGATATCACAAACAATGTAAACAAAGGTCGGGGTTAAACCTATCAGCAGATAAAGGATAATCTCACATCCCTGAATAGCTCAATTTCATTTTTTTCTTGTTAAAGAATTGCCATAGTTTTAGGTGGTGATTCTGTAAAAGAAGATTTTGACTAATTGCATTTTAAAACTTCTACCTTTCGATTCATACTCAAAGGGAGAATGGAGTGCACATACTGTATAAGTAACACATTTCTGCTTCAGATTTGGACCCCACTTAATCTAAGCTTTTCGTTCTAATGGGAGGCCTACAGACAGGCAACTGAGTTGCGTTCCCCAGCAACTGAAATGGGAGGAGATACATAAAGACTGTAATAGGGGAGGCATTACATAACCATCATAAGAAATTGCAATTAAAACCTAGACACCTTTCCTTAAAGGGAAATTGCCCCAATCCTTTGAGTTCATCCAGTTCTGCCAATCATTTTTCCCCACATATCTTTTGTTGCTTACTTGAATATCTATTGTGTAAGTAACCTGTTTTATTCCCCTGATCTGGACGCAGTTTTTACTTTTGGAAAAATTTGTTTTTTTTCCTGTCTCAGCTTCTTTGGCATTATTCTTCACAATGCTGTAATCCTTCAACTTGGCACCATCTTACTTCTTCCAACCCATGGTATTATATTCTCTGGTTGTATTTCACTAGCCATGTAGGTTTTATTTTGCTTACCACATTTATTAAATAGAGCCATTTGCCTGCATGCACTTTAGTCAAGTGTGTTTGCTCTACCATTGTGCACAAAACCCCATCTCTATTTTTATCAGAGAAATGTCAAAGTGTGTTACCAGCTGGTTGTGCTGATATCCAAGTTATTTATCATTATGACTGAAGGGTCTGACTCAAAGATATTATGTATTCTTTCAGCAGCACAATATTAGTCTAATAACACTGTTCCTTCTCTTATCTTCTTTTTGCTTTTCCCCTTATAATTACATGACAATAAAAATAGCCTTGCTACTCCAGAAAAACAAAACAAAACAAAAAACATATAGGCTATTTTGGAAATGCACAACTAATTATTTTAGGGAAAGAGGCCCTCTACTGGTCACTATCCATAACTGCAATTACTTAAATATATCAAAATACATTATTGGAATAAACCATTGAGAATTTAGACCAAGGATAAAGCTCTTGAATTTCAGAAGCATCTGCACTTGTGCAAATGCACCTATCACCCTACTTTGCTCCTTGAAATGCATATGAAGCCTAGAAAAATATTATGATATTTATGATATGTATCCTGCTAATGTAAAACCATAAATATTTCATATTGTGGGAGAAGATTATTTATTATAATAATAATAATAATAATAATAATAATAATAATAATAATAATAATAATAATAATAATAATAATAATAATAATAATAATAATAATAATAATAATAATAATAATAATAATAATAATAATAATAATAATAATAAAGTTGGAAAGGACCTTGCAGGTCATCTGGTCCAACCCCCTGCTCAGGGAGGAAACCCTAAACCATTTCAGACAAACGGCCGTCCAGTCTCCTCTTAAAAACTTCCAGTGTTGGAACATTCACAGTTTCTGGAGGCAGGTTGTTCCACTGGTTAATTGTTCTAACTGTCAGGAAGTTTCTCCTTAGTTCTAGGTTGCTTCTCTCCTTGATTAGTTTCCATTCGTTGCTTCTTGTCCTGCCTTCAGGCGCCTTGGAAAATAGCTTGACTCCCTCTTCTTTGTGGCAGCCCCTGAGATACTGGAACACTGCTATCATGTCCCCCCTCGTCCTTCTCTTCATTAAACTAGACATACCCAATTCCAGCAGCCGTTCCTTATATGTTTTAGCCTCCACTCCCCTAATCATCTTTGTTGCTCTTCTCTGTACTCTTTCTAGAGTCTCAACATCTTTTTTACATCGTGGTCACCAAAACTGGATGCAGTATTCCAAGTATGGCCTTACCAAGGCATTGTAAAGTGCTATTAATACTTCACGTGATCTTGATTCTATCCCTCTGTTAATGCAGCCTAGCACTGTGTTGGCCTTTTTGGCAGCTGCAGCACACTGCTGGCTCATATTTAAGTGATTGTCCACTAGGACTCCGAGATCCCTCTCACAGTTACTACTATTGAGCAAGGTACCCCCTATACTATACCTGTACATTTGGTTTTTCTTGCCTNTTTTTTTTTTTTTTTTGGTCATCAAGTTTTTGACACCTTGCTAGGCGACTGGTGGTACTCAGATGTTGCCATATCCTAAAAGTGGTACAATGGGTGAAAAGGTTGAAAAGCCCTGGTCTAGCATTTACTAACACCAACATTCAGGGAAGGTCAAAACAGAGAAGACAGCCGATGCAGCATAATGGTGTAAACCCTGCCCTTTGTAGATGTGTCTCACATATATATTAAAAGGGTGGAAGGCTTGATGTTTAACTCCACCCACCATTTTGCCTGTTTTGACACTCTCTCCCTGCAGATATCACAAACAATGTAAACAAAGGTCGGGGTTAAACCTATCAGCAGATAAAGGATAATCTCACATCCCTGAATAGCTCAATTTCATTTTTTTCTTGTTAAAGAATTGCCATGGTTTTAGGTGGTGATTCTGTAAAAGAAGATTTTGACTAATTGCATTTTAAAACTTCTACCTTTCGATTCATACTCAAAGGGAGAATGGAGTGCACATACTGTATAAGTAACACATTTCTGCTTCAGATTTGGACCCCACTTAATCTAAGCTTTTCGTTCTAATGGGAGGCCTACAGACAGGCAACTGAGTTGCGTTCCCCAGCAACTGAAATGGGAGGAGATACATAAAGACTGTAATAGGGGAGGCATTACATAACCATCATAAGAAATTGCAATTAAAACCTAGACACCTTTCCTTAAAGGGAAATTGCCCCAATCCTTTGAGTTCATCCAGTTCTGCCAATCATTTTCCCCCACATATCTTTTGTTGCTTACTTGAATATCTATTGTGTAAGTAACCTGTTTTATTCCCCTGATCTGGACGCAGTTTTTACTTTTGGAAAAATTTGTTCTTTCCTGTCTCAGCTTCTTTGGCATTATTCTTCACAATGCTGTAATCCCTCAACTTGGCACCATCTTACTTCTTCTAACCCATGGGATTATATTCTCTGGTTGTATTTCACTAGCCATATAGGTTTTATTTTGCTTACCACATTTATTAAATAGAGCCATTTGCCTGCATGCACTTTAGTCAAGTGTGTTTGCTCTACCATTGTGCACAAAACCCCATCTCTATTTTTATCAGAGAAATGTCAAAGTGTGTTACCAGCTGGTTGTGCTGATATCCAAGTTATTTATCATTATGACTGAAGGGTCTGACTCAAAGGTGTTATGTATTCTTTCAGCAGCACAGTATTAGTCTAATAACACTGTTCCTTTTCTTATCTTCTTTTTGCTTTTCCCCTTATAATTACATGACAATAAAAATAGCCTTGCTACTCCAGAAAAATAAACAAAAAAACAAAACAAAACATATAAGCTATTTTGGAAATGCACAACTAATTATTTTAGGGAAAGAGGCCCTCTACTGGTCACTACCCATAACTGCAATTACTTAAATATATCAAAATACATTATTGGAATAAACCATTGAGAATTTAGACCAAGGATAAAGCTCTTGAATTTCAAATCAGAAGCATCTGCACTTGTGCAAATGCACCTATCACCCTACTTTGCTCCTTGAAATGCATATGAAGGCCTAGAAAAATATTATGATATTTATGATATGTATCCTGCTAATATAAAACCATAAATATTTCATATTGTGGGAGAAGATTATTATTAATAATAATAATAATGATGATGATGATGATGATGATGATGATGATGATAATAATAATAATAATAATAATAATAATAATAATAATAATAATAATAATAATAATAATAATAATAATAATAATAATAAAGTTGGAAAGGACCTTGGAGGTCATCTGGTCCAACCCCCTGCTCAGGCAGGAAACCCTATACCATTTCAGACAAATGGTTGTCCAGTCTCCTCTTAAAAACTTCCAGTGTTGGAGCATTCACTACCTCTGGAGGCAGGTTGTTCCACTGGTTAATTGTTCTAACTGTCAGGAAGTTTCTCCTTAGTTCTAGGTTGCTTCTCTCCTTGATTAGTTTCCATCCGTTGCTTCTTGTCCTGCCTTCAGCCGCCTTGGAAAATAGCTTCACTCCCTCTTCTTTGTGGCAGCCCCTGATATATTGGACACTGCTATCATGTCACCACGATGTAAAAAAGATGCTGAGACTCTAGAAAGAGTACAGAGAAGAGCAACAAAGATGATTAGGGGACTGGAGGCTAAAACATATAAGGAACGGTTGCTGGAATTGAGTATGTCTAGTTTAACGAAGAGAAGGACGAGGGGGGACATGATAGCAGTGTTCCAATATCTTAGGGGCTGCCACAAAGAAGAGGGAGTCAGGCTATTCTCCAAAGCGCCTGAGGGGAGGAAAAGAAGCAACGGGTGGAAACTAACCAAAGAGAGAAGCAACCTAGAACTAAGGAGAAACTTCCTGACAGTTAGAACAATTAACCAGTGGAACAACCTGCCTCCAGAAGCGGTGAATGTGCCAACACTGGAAGTTTTTAAGAAGAAACTGGACAGCCATTTGTCCGAAATGGTATAGGGTTTCCTGCCTGAGCAGGAGGTT
>NW_015388378.1:44499-57093 GCF_001527695.2 Protobothrops mucrosquamatus
CCCCTAATCATCTTTGTTGCTCTTCTCTGTACTCTTTCTAGAGTCTCAACATCTTTTTTACATCGTGGTGACCAAAACTGGATGCAGTATTCCAAGTGTGGCCTTACCAAGGCATTGTAAAGTGGTATTAATACTTCACGTGATCTTGATTCTATCCCTCTGTTAATGCAGCCTAGCACTGTGTTGGCCTTTTTGGCAGTGCAGCACACTACTGGCTCATATTTACTGTAAAGTGATTGTCCACTAGGACTCCAAGATCCCTCTCACAATTACTACTATTGAGCAAGGTACCCCCTATACTATACCTGTGCATTTGGTTTTTCTTGCCTAAATGTAGAACCTTACTTTTTGCATTGAAGCAATTATCAAACCAACTTCCACTTCAGATTTTATAGGTGCAAGTGAAGATCACATCATAAAATACATCAAAAAGGAATCTTCTGGTCAAAACACTATTCAGCACAATCCCAAGTTACATCAGATCATGAATGCCTTGTCAGAAGTCAATCTGTGTGGATATCAGATCTGGGGGAGATGGCAGATCTTCCTTGGTAAAGCCATATTTTATGGAATATTCTATCTCCAGAAATATGTGCAGTTCCCCCATCCCACCCTCTTTCTGCAATTTCATTAGCACACCAAAGCTGTTTTATTTCAATATGCAGTCAGTCCAGCTGACTGTTTGTGAGTGCCTACCTTGAGTTTTATGTGGGGGGTGAGGTTAATTTTCTTTTTTGCGATTTTGTTTTGATTTTTGACATTTTTCTGATTTATTTATTATTATGTTTTTCATTTTCTTTTTGTTGGTTTTACTATGCTACCCAAAGTCTCTAAAGATTAGGGTGAGTTACAGAGAAGGAAGGGCCAGTGGGAGGAGTTATTGAACTTTAGCATGTATTATTATCTTATATAACTGTCCTCTTTTACAGTCCTAAGATATTTTCTCATCTCTTCCCAGATTCTTAGTTTTGGGGGGGGAACTGACAGATAATCTGTACAATAATCTCCTTAGTGGTGATGCTTATTTAGCAGACAAACATGGCACTGTTCTAGTTATATTTTATCACTAGGCTGTGTTTTTTTTCCTTTTCCTTTTTTTTTTAAAAAAAAGCAATGTGAGCTGCTGTATAATAAAAAACACATTTGTTTTTCTAATTGTATTTATTACATTTGACCTATAATTCCATTTTCTTTTAGTGACTGCTTTAGCTACATGACATTTGTTTGTTTGCTTGCTTGCTTGCTTATTTTCATTCTTAACTGCCCTGGGAGCAGCACAGTGTCGAAAGCTCCAGTACATTATTTCAACAAATAATCAAAATGATACTTGCCAAATGTTTCCTAAGCCTGTTTATGAAGTCCCATAGTTTCACTGGTTCTCATTATCTAGGAAATGTTGCTTGGATGCTGAGATATCATTACACAGCTACTCCCAACATCCAAGTAAGGAAAAGATTTGAAAATGCCAGCAGTGAGAGACCACTGGAGATTTATAGTATTTTCTGTGATGCGATACATAGGCTGAGCCTAAGAAGAGGGTTCTTAGAAGCAGCACCTTGTAACCAAGTCCTGTTTTCCATCAGTTTTTTATGGAAACCTTGAGCCATCTGCCCATTATTGGCTCTTGCCTTAGGATAAGATTACCTTCCAATAGAGAAATCTTTGAATCAATATTGCAGAACAGGTAAGATGGTTCTCAAGAACCACTCCTACCTTTAGATAGCGATACATTTTTGTCATATATTAATAATTCTAAGCTCCATCCTGAATTCGGATTCACGATAGTTTAAAAAATGAAATGAATCTATTAACGTATGATTGACAGATTATTCATCTATTTTATGTTTTATTGTTCATTTAATATATTATGCATTAATGTTTTGTTTTGTCATTTATTTTAATATCCATTAATTCATCCATAGCAAAGTTATAATTCATGAATTTTGTTGCAATCTATTTAGAATAGAATAGAATAGAATAGAATAGAATAGAATCTGGAAACGATCTTAGAGATCTTCTAGTCCAGCCCCCTGCTCAAGCAGGAGAACCTATACCATTTCAGACAAATGGTTGTCCAGTCTCTTCTTAAAAATTTCCAGTGTTGGAGCATTCACAACTTCTGGAAACAGGTTGTTCCACTGATTAATTGTTCTAACTGTCAGGAAATTTCTCCTTAATTCTAGGTTGCTTGTCTCTTTGATTAGTTTCCATCCATTGCTTCTTGTCCTGCCTTCAGGTGCTTTGGAGAATAGCTTGACTCCCTCTTCTCTGTGGCAGCCCCTGAGATGTTGGAACACTGCTATCATGTCCCCCCTCGTCCTTCTCTTCATTAAACTAGACATGCCAGCAACAGTTCTTTATATGTTTTAGCCTCCAGTCCCCTAATCATCTTTGTTGCTCTTCTCTGTACTCTTTCTAGATGAGTCTCAATATATTTCATGCTGGCTAGGTAATTTTGAGAGTTGAAGTCCATACATTTTCAAGCGGGCAAGGCTGAGAAATACTGCTGTACAAGTAGTTGAATAGAAATCCCACTTGTTTTCTCACTAGTAAATAGGGCTTGCTCTTTAGAGAATTATTTAACAAACTTTATACCACTTTCAGAAGTCTTCAGACTTCAGCTACTACTGTGAGGACAATTAACCAGTGGAATAGCTTGCCCCCAGAAATCATGGGCACTCCATCACTGGAAATTTTTAAAAAGAAGCTAGACAGTTACTTGTCTGAGATGGTATAGGACTGCTGCTTGAGGAGGGGGCTGGACTAGAAGACCTCCAAGGTCCCTTCAAGCTCTATTCTATTCTATCTATGTCTACTCAGAACTAGCTCACTTAGTCATAGTTGGCTCACTTAATAATAGTTCACTGAATTAATCCAGTTGATTGAGCTTCAGAGTATCCATATTTTATTCAGTGTATCCAATGACCTGAGACTGTGACTTAGCTCCCAGAAATTATTATAAGACTAGCTGTACCCGGCCACGCATTGCTGTGGCTCAGTCTGGTTAAATGGAAAAGAATGAAAAGAGAAAGCGCATGTTTGTAATATGTAGCGTGTGTTGCTTTTACGTCCAACAGATGGCGCTGTTTTCAAAAAAGCATGTTTTTACCTGTCACAGGTGTGACATTTATATAATATAGGTATATAAAAACATACACGTATTCGAATGCAACGTTGTGTCAAAATTTCAAAGCAATCGGTGAAGAACTTTCGGAGATTTGAGATTTTGAACAAACAAACATTTACATTTTTATATAAAGATTGTGGCTTCAATACATAATGCAAATGTGGAGTACATGGGCTGAAAAACTTCACATTTATGCCTTTAATTTACATAAGACAAATACAAGCCAGGAATAATAAACATGATATACTGGGGATTTAAATATCTGCCAAAAACAACTACTGAATAAACTAGGTTGGAAAACCAATGAGTCTTAATTGCTCCACTGTTTTTTCTGAGACAAATGTTCCAAAAAAAACCCAAAAAACAATCCAGAGAAAAACTAAATGAAATGTATAATTATAACAGCGAGTATATAATGTGACAAGCTGGAGATACCTGCAATTACAGGGTGAAAACAAACCATCTGGTCACAGAGTGTAGAATGAAAGAGTTGCTATATTTAGAGAAAGCTTGGTGAATTAATTGGAGGGCTGTTATAACTGAATCAGCAAAGATATAATTGTCAACAGTTGAACTCACACTGCTAGTTGACTAGATGGATGAAAAGCCATGTTAGACTTTGAAAATTACTGTGGTATGGCTACAGAAGAGTATATAAATTGAATCCTTCCTCATATCTGTTATGGACAATTCCAGATTACTCAATGAGCAAATTCCTTTCTATTCCTATTTCTCACCTTCAGCAACTTTAAGATGTGTGGACTTCCAACTCCCAGAAATCATCTTAAAATTGCTAAGATTAAGAAACACTACCCTAGCCTAGGATATAATTTCTCAAACTCAGGGCTAGCCTCTCTGTACAAAACAGGGTTCACCAAAGAGCACACAGCTCTAAGCCACAAACTAGTCAACCATACTTTAACTTTGTAAATGGTCCAAAGACACTAAATTAAAAATGCTATTGTGAAGTTGAAGGGAATAAAAATTAATATAGATTAATATAGGATTCCTGGTGCTTATTATTACATCAGAGGCATACTGATTGGGGAAATAAATGTACATGTACATTTGTAAACAAATGATCCCATTTTGTTGTTTTGAAAACCCCAATGATTTGGAGAAAACAGTATAGATTGCAATGAGAATTATGAACCTGCAAATTCATCTAGCAGCAAGCGAGATTTGGCAGGGAAAATTGAATGTACAAATGGAAGTAATATATAATCATCAAAAAGGTAAATAAGAGATTAATCTGTACACTTTGGTATACTGAGGTGGTGAAATGGGGACATTTTAAGACATGCAAATGCTGATGGAAAGGCAGTAAAATATAGAACCTAGCCCTGTATGTGAATGAGGTTCTTTGTTCCAAGGAACTGAGATGGGTGTTATCAGGAGAAAAGAAAGATGAATGCAGGATTGGGGGGCGAAGGGGCGCTTCGTGTGTGACAAAGCAAGCAATTAATAGGAGTAAAAAAATGCAGATCCGGAATTAACGTGGATAGAATACAGACGTGAGGAACTGGTATACAGAAGCCTGTGAAGACAATTTGGTCATACAAAAAAAAAGGAATGAAGTTCGGTTACAAAGCAGATTGAGGAAGCAGTGCTTGATTGGAATTAAAGAACTGCTCAAAAAGAGAAAAGTTTAAATAACAGGAGGCATAATACGAAAGCAACCCTGAAACTAACGCAATGGCGTTATGGCGTTTTGCTGAATATAATTCCCCGATTGCAGAGTCTGCTGATACTGTTTACATCTACCTATGACGCCTCCCGAAATATTTAATAGGGCACGGCCTCTTTCTTAAAGCGAAAGAACCATATCGCCTGCGGCAGAGGGCGCTGTGGTTTTAGGCAGCCTCCGTCGGCCACATGTTGGCTCTTCCTCTCGATCACCAACAACCTTTCCTCCGGAGCTACTGGCGAGGCGAGGCTTCCGCCCGGTCTGACCACGTGCCGCTTGGAAGAAGGCGCCGAGCACGAATTCCAAGGGCGACTTCTTGCTGCTGCTGTGCCCAAATGTCTTTGCCGAGCTCGGCAGTGAAGTTTCGCAGGATCTTGGCTCACTTCCCTCAAGAGCTCAGCTTAGCCTTCGCTTATGGCTCCGGGGTCTTCCAACAAGCGGGGTCTTCTGCCGCCCCAACGGAGGTAAGCGGGACGGGGTCTATAGCCCTTGTGCCCATCCATCACCACTGAGCTATTTGCCCACGTTATATATCTATTCGTTTTACCCAAGCTCTTGGATAGAGGAAGGAGATCTGTTTCTTAAACATGAATTTAACACACTTGAATGACTGCTAGTATTCCTGAGAGATGGCTAATCCTCTGTTACACAGGAGGTTGGTTTAAATTGGGAAAGAGGGCAGGTGACCAGTGAGTTCTGTCACCCGTGAGTATATTACAGGTTTTCTAACACTGAGCTTCATATGCCATGATTTTTTTTATTTTTACTGCTTTAGTCTACTCCTAGGTTTTGACTAGTTACAAGGCTTTCAATGCTTCCTGCCTAGAACACTTGTCCACTGATTGCATTAATCAGAGGTTCCCTCATTTTTTTATATACCAGGGGTCGTCAAACTTGGCCCTTTTATGACTTGTGGACTTCAACTCCCAGAGTTCCTCAGCCAGCGTGCCTGGCTGAGGAATTCTGGGAGTTGAAGTCCACAAGTCATAAAAGGGCCAAGTTTGAAGACCCGTTTTATACAATAGTGTTAGCCCATTGTAGCTGAAGATGGCAACTATTCATGATTTTCTAGACTTATGGAAGGTGTTACGTATATGATATACACCTAGGGAACTGCATTAAGGTGAGTTTCTTGTTCCAATCTTCCTCAAAGGGGAAAGGGAGTAGGGCTTAGGGCTCCTGCAAACTATTTTACATGCCCTGTTAATCTGAAAACCTAATGACAAACGTCTTTCCTGCCTCGCACCAGAGAATAGAATTGTCCAAGTAACATCCTCCTTCATGTCGCACACACTTCTTGGATAAGCTAAAAAAGAGATCAGTGCTAAAAATCCCAATGCTAGCAGATGAATTGTGGATTTTACTAACTAGAGAAGACAGTGTACCCTCTCTTTTCTTTTTTCTTTTTTTTTTGCAGCACAATATGCTGGATTTTGTATTTGCAGTTGATGATTCTACAACATGGCATGCAATGAACCTGTCAAAAAATCGGAGTCATTATTCCTTCCTAAAATATTTTGGAACCAAGTCAATATGCAACATCCAAAGCTATGGAGCAGGGATTTACTACAATACACTGGTGCCTTGTAATGGTAGGGTAAGTCATTTTTACCCCTTAAGAAAAATGCAAAATTATTTCTAATTTGTCTGATTTTTATCTTCTTTCTCTGGTGTTGTAATGCTGTAAAAGGCAATATATTCACTGAAAATCAAATTCATTGTATTTTAAAATTGATCAGATTTTAGAGTTTTTCTGTTTGTTCTGATATTTTATTAGTGAAATGTCTATGTTAATTAAACTTTCAATGAATACATTCTTTTTTAGCTTACTGAGGATTTCAAAACCCATCACAGGAACATAGCAACCTTCTTAGGAAGTCTTACAGAATAAGGGAAGAGAAAAGAATCTGAGTTCAAGGGTATATAGGAAAATAAGAAGAAATTGCCAACTTAGTCAAAATTTCCTGCTCTGTGCTATGTGTTGTTTTTCAGGAAAATGACTTGCAAAATTAGATAAAAATCTGATTTTCTTAAAAAGGTCAGAATAAGACTTCTGGCATTTTTAGCTTTTCAGTGTTTGATTTTAGATAGAACTAAACCTACCTTAAAATTACATTTCTCTGATTTAGCTTTCTTTTCTGCTCCAGGTTATAAAATATGGTGTCATAAGTACTGATGCTTTAATTGAAGATTTGTTGTGCTGGAAGACACTCTATGTAGCTGGACGTCTGCAAAAGCCGGTACTACTGCTTATTTGTTTAAAATAACAAATGAAAAATTACGGTAGATAGCATGGACTGTAGAGAGTAAGGTCAGTAATATGGTGAAAATAAGTGATGTCTGTGAGTCATAACAGTATTGTCTAGACCAGAGATGTCAAACTGCCACCCACGGGCCAGTTGCATCATATGGAGGCCGTGCCTATCCCAGGTCCGGCAATGCAAAAAATGTTGCGACATGTCACATGGCAAGTTTGACACCCGTGATCTAGACTACTTACATTTTAAAGTATCTGATGTTTAAATTGCTACTACATTTGATCTAAAGGCCTTATGTAATTTGTTTTTATTTAAAACAGAGAATTAACTTGTCCTCTGTTGTTTTGAAGAAAGATGGCTACACAATTTCACTTTGTATTGTCTCTCTTGCCTTCTGGCTCCCCAACCCCCAAAACTCTTTGTAAAAACCCTGCATTCATTACACATTCCTTAAAGGTGTCTGCAAATGCTGCAGGATTGTTTCCAGATCCATATGTGGAGAGCATATTGGCACGGTTTCAAAATGAGAGTGTTCAGTTCATGCCCAGGGTTTTTATTCCCTAAGGTCTTTGATATTGAGCAAACTACTCAGTGTGCTGGGATGAGGGCTAAGCAACAGATGCATTTTGGAACTGGAGAGATCACAGTTTGATCTCTTCACACTTGCATTGGTTGTGCTCGAATATGTGGCTGTAGCTCACTATACTAAAGTATAGTCTGTTTGAACATTTTATATATCTTATACATTATGTTGATGATAGTATATACAACAGATTCGACTTAGGTGCCCATCAGAATAAAGGGAGAGACAAATTTGTTACTTATTCTGATTGACCACAAGATGGAAGTAGAGTTAAGATAAAAAAAAGACAAAATAACCAGTTTGGTTTAAGATACATTTAGTAATAATTTAATAGTAACATTGATATGGAGAGAGGGATCCATTTGGAGTTGAATCTTAGTTTTGGACATCTCTGAATTTCCATTTGGTTTGTGTTTATATTGCAATTTGTCCCGCTGTGTAGCATTTTCCCACTCTTATTATACAAAATTTTTCAGGGGCACTAAACTGTAAAAGGTTTTTAAAGCTTTGGAATATGTCCCATAATATTTGTGAAGACAGAGTAAAGCCGAAATTACATATTGAGCTTAGAAGAGGCTCTACAACAGTGGTGTCATGCACAGGCCACGCCCAGCCCAGCTCTGCAAAGGCAAAAAACGTTGCGATATATCATGTGATGCAATCGAGTTTGACACCCCTACTCTACAGTGTAAAGTTTTTACTCCTAATTGTGTCATTATGACATTCTTTAAAAAAATTGGATGTTCATTTTTTCATGTGGGAACTAGATTAAACTAATCAGATATAAGTCACTTTTTCTGTTCTTACAGGATTTTGCTTATATGCATTCAGTTATTCTTACTAATTACTCTCTTGAAAAAAATTCTTTGTCAAATATGTTAACTTTTAACATGAAATTTGATTAGTGATTGGTGGTTCCATATAACCATATCACAGTGTATGAAATGGTTTGATTCATGAGAAAGGTGCACTGTATTAGGCAAAATATGTTTTCATGTGTGTTTATTTATCTTTTCTGTTAATATTTGCCAACTGTTTGAATAGGTACTTGTTCACTCAGAGATTGTATAAAAGTAGGTCTCTAGCATTTGCAATGAAACCAATGGTGCTTTTTAAAGTTTTATATGGAACTACTTTTTTTTAACTATTTGAAACTGAGATGAACTAGATGTAATGGTTGCCACATGGATATTTAGGATTTTCTTGTTTCATTTAAAAAAAAATAATGCAAATACTATGTGGGTTTTCTTTGAGGTTTTGTCAATTTTTTCATCACTTGAATGTTAAGGCCTTTCTATTGGTAGGGGCTTTTTAAAACATTTCTTTCTGATTAACAGCAGATACAAATTTATATGCTATATAAAGACAAGTCCTTTATGCATATCTGACACTGATTCTTAACAACCACATAGAAAGACCTTCTCCAGGAAGCTCCAACCTGTGTTTTGATCTTTGGCAGTCTCTCTTTAGATTCATCCTTAACAGCTTTTTAGATTTCATTCCGTGATTCATTGGTTCCCTATCAGTGAAGTTCTGGATTTCAAAGCAATTCTTGATATAATCCCTGGCAATAGTGGGTATATGCTGAAGATCATCTTGTGAAACTGGTTGGCTTTCATCTTCTGCAATAACCTATATCTAAGTGGACTAATTCTTAGAATAAAATTTCAGTTTGTACCAAAAGTTTATGATGTGACACCAGGTTGGACCTCTAGTTAATATATTCTTCCTACTACACAAAGTACATATTGCAGCACACTAAGCATGGCCCTCTGGAATTTGGGTTATGTTTTAAAGGATTTTTTTTAACTGTGTAAGTAATCTTGAAAGTCTTAATTGCAAATGGAATAAATGCAGCACCATTTACTGTAAATACAACAAATGAATAATTGCCATTATGCTTCTGTGGCCATTCTCCCTAGTCTCTATGGTTGTCTAGAAAGCCTTTACCCACTGAATAATATGGACACTGATCTGCTGTTATGTGACTTACTGATCTGACTTGGGTTTTGAAGAAAAACAAATCTTTGTCTTTTAATAATTTATGGTAAGTTTTTCTTCTTAGTGATCAGTAGTGAAATCTCTTCAGTTCATTGCTATAGACCAGGCATGTCAAACTGCCGGCCCGTGGGCCGGATGCATCATACTGAAACCGCGCCCACCCCATTGCCAGCAATGAGGAAAAAGTTGCGATACGTCATGTGACATCGCGGGTTTGACATGCCTGCTATAGACTATAAAATAACAATGTCATCCACATAAATTAATTCAGAGTTGGGTCAATATAGCAATCCTGGAGGAAATAATGTAGGTTTAGAAAGAGTTTGGACCAATGGGTTTATATAAAATTTAAAATAACTGACCAATCATTGTCAAATAGCCTTGAGAATTGCATGTAAACTGGTTGCAGATAAATACCCTGTGATTACATAGTAACGCTGTAGTTACTTTTATGCAATTGATAAATATAAAAGAATAGCCACCAATGGATACTTGTAGTTTCTCCCACAATCTGTCTCTATCAACCATCTCACTCGGACAGTCAACTTTGACAGTCTGTCAAAGATGCCCCAGCAAGTTTTTTTTCAGACAGTTATAGGATTAAACCATAGTTTATGGTAGCTTGACCAGCCCTGATGGTCTCTTGTTTCTGAGCCAGTATGTTCTCCCCATTCTTTGCACGCCTGTGGTTTTCTGCACAAGTTGTTTGAGTAGCTTTTACTGTTTCATCCACATAAGTAAAGGTAGTTTTCAACTTAAAACCATTTGTTTAGTGACTTGAACTTACAAGAGCAATGAAGAGTGACTTATGACCATTTTTCACATTTATGACCATTGCAGCATTCTCCATGGTCACGTGATCAAACTTCGGGTGTTGGCAACTGGCATATATTTATGCCAGGATCATGTGATCACCATTTGTAACCTTCCCAGCCAGCCTCTGACTGCATGATTCATTGTGGTCATTGGTTGAGGACTACCTGTACTCCTCGCTTTACTGGCCATCTTGTTCATTGACCATTCAACGTTATAATACTTGAAAAAGAAACCCTCGTACTTATGGCTGTCGCAGTGTCCTGTAGTTATGTGATTTCCATTCAGACACTTCGCAACTGGTAGGTGTTTACGACCATCACAGCATCCCCCAGGATTACCATTTGCATGTTTCACAGCCATACAAGCAGAGTCAACAGAGAAGCCAGAAATAAAATCATAAGTTGCAGTCTTGTGATGTCCTAACATTGGAAGCGGAAATGATGTCATCTCCTGCGCGGTCATTTGATTTTGTTTAGTGACTGTGGCACTTAACGACAGAACTGATGGTCTAAGTTGTGGTCACTATGTAAGGATTACCTGTACACAGCCAAAGAAAGTGCCTGTATAATTGAAAGGCTCAGATTTTGTTCCAGTTTGTGTATGTGAATTGTAGGTTGCGATCATTTTGTGACCTGACTACTTAAAGCACATTGAGTTACTGCCTTTGCATTCTTCTCTTCAAACACTACCTTAGGCTTCCACTTTCCTCTTTGTTCTTGCAACAGTTTTAATGTGAATGACTATTCAGATGAGGACATTTTCAATAAGGCACAAATACTATTGAAAACACAGCAAAAATTGGCTTTAAATGAATACTGTTGGTTTAAAACAGGGGACTCCAAACTTGGCAACTTTAACATTCGTGAACTTCAACTCCCACATTTAGCTTTAAATGCTAATGCAGAGCTCTGTAATTCATAGAGGTTCCAGATCTTTCTCAGTGATACTTTTAGTGATTGTCAGAAATTAAATATGGAACTTTGTGTATGGTTTTTCTTTCTTTACATGAGATATCAGTGGTAATTCCTATAAGATTGCCTTAGGTAATCTGTTGTGTTTTTTGCACTCTCCTTTGTAACCCTAGAAATAAACCAATAGTGTCTTACTTTAGAAATTGCAAATATTATATTTGCATACATGTTCTGCCCCACCCTCTTTCTGTCTAGCAGTATTTTGTTTTAAACTTTCAGAAGGAATTTAGTGGTGCATGATTCTGGGGCTTGAAGGAATATTAAAGACCAAATGGGTAGTATACACATGAAAAAAATACTTATAGACTTTATAAGAAGTTATAACCACCATAGCTTTAACACCTGTGTTTTAGCAAATGGAGACTATATTTTGGAGTAATTTTGAGAATAAATCTGGATTTGACTGTTTCAGAACAAAAGATTTTAATGACTCAGCTCCATTGCCTCTCTTTAACCTTCATTTTGCAGGTTGAAAAGTCATTTAAAAGTATTCACGTTGGATTTTTTCCCCTCCCAAATCTTATTCCAAAGGTGTGGTTGTTTATTTGTTTTGTTTCATTTTTAGTTAGGAGAACACTGGCCACAGCTAAAGGTACAAATCAAATCAACCTAGGAAACAAATCTTTCAAGCAAGTTCAAGGTCAAGAGTGTTACCTTTCTTTATCCCCCCCTTAATGCAGTCCAATGAATTTGCTTCCCTAGCAAGTAACACAGTTGTTCTCAATAACAGTTAATTTATGGTTTGGTCACTTGATTATTCAACAGGCTGTGTAATTTGGTCGTTGGAGACAGTTGGCAAAGCAGCTGGGTTACACTGTAGTCCAAGGCTGTTCTCCCAGCCTCTCGCAGTTCCACACACGATGGTACTGATTCCCCTACCCCCTCCTCATCTTGGGGAGGGGGAATGCTTGTTTGCAAAATTAGGCTTTCAAAAACAGGCTGAAGAGCAAATTGAAAACATGTGTTCCTAGAGCCTCTTCCAGTTTACCTTTAACAACTCAGATGGTTCAAATTTTATGTAACTAACGAAAACCACACTTCAGATGCAGGGAGAGATAATGGAAAAATAATGATATTGGATGCCCCACAGGTTCATTTTGAGTCTCCAGAGCTGCATTTAGAGAGAGAAAGAGAGGTGTGTGTGTGTGTGT